>NC_038248.2:2933155-3242295 GCF_000004515.6 Glycine max
CGATTTTTGTATTATGACATTGATGCATAATATGTATTAGATTTGCTAACAATTAATTTATGTCGAAGAACTGATTGATAATATTTAATGAAATCTCTTTATATATTTTTTTTCATATACAAGAGGCAAATATGATATCTTATAAAAACCAAATTAATGACCACCCAGAATAACGGTACCAACAAAGATTAAATTGATAGTGGTAATTGGTAAACATATACAGCCACACATATAGGGAAAAAGTATATCATACTTTATTTTGTAAATTAATACTACATGTCAAAGACACTTGTGAGCATTTTCTTTTTAAATGGATCTCTATAGGCTAAAGTCAATATTAAACCAAAGTAACTACTGGTGGTAGAGTTTTTTAGTTGCAAAATTTTTCGTCATTCGGATAAAATTATCTTACAATTCTTTTATCGTGCACTATATCCGATTGCGCCGTTTTTTTCAATTATTTTAAATAATTAAAAATATAAAGAAATATTATAAATATAATACCCATTTTCTGTTTTACTATCTTTTATTATATTTTCTCCATCTCACTTTTTTTAATTTGTTGGTGTCAAGAAGATATTATTGGTGTGATTCAATTTTCCTTTTTTTTAACCAAGAGGTATACGAGGATTTTTATTTGACACCTAATTAATCTCTTATCACTAGGTCAATCCATTTTTATGATTTTTTTTAAAACATGTGTTTCAATCAATGCTTTTTCTTATAAAAACAACACAAAAAATAGGTCTTAAATTAATATATAAATGGCACATGGAAGTGACTAAACTAAGAAAATTAAAAATATAACGCGTGTTTCTATTTATCTATTTATTTATCTTTCTCCATATATTATAAAAACACTTAATTAACAAAATCAGCCTTTGACATAGAGAAATACTAAGGGTATATGTTTGGATTAAAGTTTAAAGGTAGTTTTACAAATATATGATTATGAATTTTAATACACTGAAAAAACAAAAGAAAAAAATAATGCTTTCGAAATAGTTTTTTTTTGGAACTATACCGACATTTAATCGAAACGTAATCTAAGTTTGAAAGAATTTATCCACATCCAATTACCATCATCATTTGTTTTGACGAAAATTCACCAAAAAATAAATTTGTTTTGACGAAATGGACAAAAACATCAGTTTTTCAATGTACAACTATACAATAGTACGAAAAATTGTTATATTAGCTACGAGAAATTTGAGCAAATATTTAGTTTTTTTCTTCAAATACATCTTTTGTCTCCAATATTTTTTCAACATACACTAGTTTCTATTTTATTACCCAATATTTCAGGGTATTTCTATGAATGGGTCAATTGTAAAACCAATCAACATCGCATTACAAAATATCAGCATGCACTCATGCATCAACTTCAAACCGAACATTTTTGCAGTCTAATTCCTATGCTAGATCCATCTTTGCTATCAAGAGCTCTAAAGATGGACATCACACACCTTTCAAGGGAGTTGCTTTCTCATTAATAAAATGTCCTTTTATGTTATGATGTATATCATCCACAGCCTACATGAATGATTTTTTGCTCATACAACATCATCATAATCTTTAATTCTTCACCACATTTTGATTCGATTTTTGTCACTTTGATGAAACTGCAAGCGTACAAGGAGGTTTTGCATGTTAACATCCATAAAAAAAGAAAAAAAATGTTTGAGAAAATGTTTTATTTTATAAATAACAAAATATTTTTACTTTATTTCATTGTTTAAACACTTAAAAACTGTAAAAATAACAAATTTATTTTTTATTGTTTTCTTTCTAAAATTAAAATAAAAAACAAAAACAACATTTCTATAACTCTTTATAAAATTAAAGAAAAAACGGAAATTTTTTTCTTAAACCAAACTAACCATGTCCAGAGTCTGAGACCAGAAATGTATTGTAGGGCCTTTCCTTGTGTGGCTGCCAAAAACATTTCTATCATGGCATGCTGATCACTACTCACTTAATATCATGCAATTTACAATTTTTTATCATCCATAAGTGGTTCTTAAATAGTTAGTAGTTAATTGAGTAAATATTCAATTTAATCTCTTAATTTATATATCCCTATGAGTTTAGTTCTTAAAACTAAGAAAAACTCAAATAAATATATAAAATTTCTTTTAAGTCCTCAAAAATAATTTTTTTTTCTTCAATTTAGTCCCTCATCTAGAGACTTAAGTGATTTTTATTTATCGGATTTTAATGAACAAAATAAGAAAAAAATGATTAATTTCATAAATATATTTAAGTTTTCTTTAATTTCAAAGACTAAATAAAAATAAAATATAAATTTAAGGACAAATGACTATCACATAATCATGGTCTCATGGAAGATATATTTACCTCATTAAATAGAGTTAACGTGAGAAACTAATTATAATGTGTTATTGATATAAAAAAATTATATTAACAATTAGATTAAAGTGACTTTAAATGTAATTGTTTTTCTTATTGATAAAAAAAAGTATTGGCTACATAATTTTACGTATTCTAATAGAAAAAAATTCTTTTAATTTTTTAATCAGTTTTTAGAACACCGCTTGATATTTATCTTTTTAATATAATTATATTATTACTATTATTATAAAATCAATAAAATTATAGTGTCATTTAATAATTGTAGAAGATAGTATAACACCCTCATTGTATTTTTTTAAACCACTATATTTATGATTTTTTTTTTTGTTTTTTATAAAATTATGAGATATTCATACAAATTTTGATCTTTAGTCTAATTATAAAATTAATTTAAGACTTAATCACATTTTCTGGGTGACGCTTAAATTTCTTATTTTTCTCCAAAAATATATTTGAGGGATGACGAATTGCTGCATATACTATTTACTTACTATAAAAATAATTGTCAATATTTTCTTTAAAAATAAAAAAGAAAAAAGTAAAGAGTGCAGTTTGCAGTGCCGCACCGCACACAGATGTCTGTCCAACTGTAACTGCAAGCGGGAAAAGGAAAAGCCTCGGATCCTCACGCGCTACTCCTGCACGCGAAATCAGGGATGTATGTGGTGCGCGTGACGGTTCCGGCAATGGTGGCGAGGAAGTGCCATTATCCACACGCAAGAGGCAGCGCTTAGACAACACACACGCTCTAAATGGCGCGAGTGTTTAGAACGCGCACCTTTTGGGATGCTAACAATAGACTTAGTAATGTTCTGACACGAGACACTTTTTGAAGTTGAGAAATTATTTAAATATTATAAAATGTATGTACGGATGGGATGTAGCCTCGGTTGGTGTGGCCTACCAATTAAATCTCGCTTTTTAGATTTGGGCCCCACCATCTTGCCTCTTAGCTTTCTATTTCATCCTCCAAACCCTGCATTTCCAATAATAACCTTGTTTTACTGCAGTCAGTAGCTTATTTTTTTGGATTAAACGTATTTTTAATCTTTGTTACGGTTGAAAAGTTCGTTTTTAGTTTTTTATTTTAAATATTGTACAGGACAATTGATAAATTCGACAGTTACTTGGTCAGTAGTGGTTATATACCATTTAATTCATCAGTTACTCGGTTGGTAATAATTATTAGTTTTCCACGATCACCCATAATAATTAAAGAATCAATTAGTTAATGTAATCTCCTCAAAGTTAAACATATATAGATCCAAATAAAACACAACAAAATACATTTTAATTATTATATACACAAATACATAAATATTTTAGACTCAATAAACTTGATTGTTAAAGTTTTTTTGCAATTACTTTCCCCGATATCACAAGTTGGCCGGAACATTTCAGAACTTGGCCATAGCTCAACACAACTCAGATGGAACATGTGCCCACTATGGCACCAAGGAAATTGTTTCCTTTGACCATGAGATGGTAGCAACAAGGAGAGACGATATCAGGTTATATGCACGCTCCACCCAGGTGGAGACATCAACAATACAAGAAATCAGAGCACAAATGAAACAATTACGCAATAAAATTGAGGCTAACTTAAAGGTCTCGAGGCAAAAGCATGAAGCAGACATGCGGCGGTTAAGGGAGGAGAACGCGAACATCAGGGCAAGACATGTCATCCATCATCCACCTCCACCACCCCCATCACTACTAACCCCACCACACTCTCCATCCTTTCAAGCACCCATCCATGCTCAAACGAGAAATCAGGAAAACCATACTCTGCTCTCCTCCTATAGTAATCGGGAGGAAACCCCAATCCACTCCAAACTTAGGTCCCTTAATATCCATAATGATGTCATTCACTTGCACTCATTTGTCGATGACATCATAGACATACCTCTACCCATAACCTAGAAGCCATTGAATATTGAAAGACATACAGTACATTAGATTTGGACGAACATATAGACGCATTTACCACTCAGGTAAACTTATATTCAAACAACGACGCAATGTTGTGCAAGGTCTTTCCCACCTTCCTTGAGGGACCAACGCTAATGCGGTACAAATGCTTACCCCCGCGATCTATTGATTCATTCACAACCTTAGCACAACGTTTCGAAGCACAATATGCAACTAGTTGTCCTCATCACACAACATTTGTAGCTTTGGTCAATTTGCGTCAAACTAATGACAAATCATTGTGATCATTTATGGAGAGATGCGCGGTCGTCTATGTCAAAATTAGAGATCTTGACCTTGGTGTCACACTGTATTCCATGGTCACAACACTAAAACTTGGGTAATTCACAGACAGCCTCTATCGGAAGCAACCCAAAGATTTGGACAAACTTAGAGCAAGAGCAACAAGATATATCCAGATGGAGGAATTGTTGCTTTCCGCAACCAAATATGTTTTGAAAGGTCATCCATAGGACCTGGAATGCAACTCACTTAAGGCTTTACTACAATTAAAATCAGATAGTGTACTCTTTTTCCAACTTCGATATTTTTTTTCCGCCTGTATAAAAAGAGAGAAGGTTTTTGTTAAAAAAGTTTTAACCAGACACATCTAAGTATCTTTGTAAAAGGATAATCCCTTATGAACTAAATCATTAATGAAATCCTTTAACATTAGACATTGTCAAAGTTTTATGTATGTTAATCTATTTTGTTATTTGCTAGTCTATTTAATAGTATACGCTGAGATTAGTTAATAATGATCATAGGTTAGATCCAAACCTCAACTTTTATAAGCATTTTTCAACAGGTCGGATATGAACCTCATCTTTTTAACCACTATAAAAATCACAATGAATTATTCTCTGGCAATCTCGCTGCCGTTAACTAAAGTAATTTGTGACATAATTTTTGTGGTAGTAAAAAAATCATCACATTTTGTAATATATAGCTTTTATCTTTAGTAATTTTTTACGGCTAAAAATTACACGGCCTTTAACACTAGTTAATGGAATCGGTAGTTGACTTCAATTGTAACACATCTTATAAGATAGGAGACTAAAAATCAACAATTTTAAATAAAAAAATTAAAAATAAACTTTTTAATATTTACAGGACTAAAATAAAATATTTTTAAAGAAAAAACTAATTAAATCTTAAAATTATTTCTATTATCTTAATTAAAACATATGTCGATCATAATTATTTTATTTAATTCACATTAAAACATATATCAAACTTAATTACTATAATTAATAAAATTATACTCCCTTTGTTTCATTATAATTATAATTATCATATAAGAGAAAAAAATTATCATAAAAAAATTATTATTTTAATTTTTTAATGTACTTTTAATTATTTTTTTAATTTATAATTATTATAATATTAATGGTGGATAATAAATCTATAATATAAGATTAATTTTATAAAATTATTTTTTTATCTATTTTTTATTTTTTATTGATATGTGTAAAATAACTTTTTAGCGACTATTTGATATTGGGTTTTTTGGGATCTATAAATCTTTTGTGATGAACTGGAAAACCTTCTTTGAATTTGCCCAAAATTTTTTAAATTCATTTATGTCTTGCAGGAGTGGCTTGTTTTGATTTTGGCGCATTTCATGTAACAAGATTGTATGGTCCTAGAATATGGGTGTCCGATCTTTATGGACTAACGGGAAGGATACAATCCGCAAATCCCGCATGCCGCATGGAAGGTTTTCATCCTTTTGTTCATGGGATTATCATTATTTTGATATAAAGAAAGTATATTTGAACATATGAAAATATATGGTTTAGCAATATTCAATGATATCTATACCCTCCTCTTTGCATTATTTTTTAGAAGTGCTAGAAAGTGAGGCTAGAATTAATATCTCATACAAAATATTCAAAGTTTCGAGCCCTTCTACTAAGTTAGTTAACTTTGATGGATATAAGTGACTTTTGAACATATACTTTCAATAATTCGGTCAGTTAATAAGATATACGAGTGTTGTAATTTTTTTTTTATGTTTGTTTTTTATTTTTATGAATAAAAAATATTAAACCTCTAAAAAAACATTACCATATTCAAAATCCGTTTGAAAACTGGCCTGGACAAGGTTTTGTTTAAATTGAAAGACCGAAGATTGTGCATCATTAATACAGAGCATTATAGGGAGTGACCATAAACATCATTGTCGACAACATAGAATTGTCATTTTCTTGACAAATTGTCCCAGAGATGCTATTTTTGGTTTGGTACACTGTATTAAATGCAATAATATTTTTGTGTCAGCAAATCAGCATTGCCTTCACTGATAAGAAAAGCGTGTATAAATATAATATATTGGTGGTTGCAGTAGATGAGAAAGTGAAAGCCAAAATTGCCCCCTTTCTTTCTTCTGTCTCTCTTTTTCTCTTGACTGGCAATAGGTCTCTACCATGGTCCACTTTCTCCATTGTACGTTTTAATTACCAAATGCAAGGTCCTTAACATTCACGAGGTCTGAATAGATTAAAATCTATGACACTGGAGTGTTTGACCCTTAATCATAATTAAAAAGGTAAATTATCGAGATGCATGACACGAGGAGGTGAAACAAAAGAACATGAAGAAATCATTGGAACTGTTAATTATTACATCATTTATTTTAGAAAGTTTAGATCCCACTCGATCAGCATAGGAAGAAAAAATAATGGTGACGTGTAACAAATGTAAGCGACCCAAGATTTCAGTGGAAAGAAAAAAGAGACACAGGAACAAGCAATTGAAGAAAATTGGAACACAACAGCAGAATTTGTGTTCAGAATGTTGTTGGGGTAAAGAAACGAAAGGGAGACCCAACCATTCGTAGAAGCAGATTGAGCCAATACAACATGGCTATCATTTCATGTAAGGTTTGTGAGAATTAGCTGATTATTTAATTAATTAAAGCTAAATGTTTGCTTTTCGAGCTAGAAAGTTTGAGAATATTGTAGAACCACGTTAAGTTCGATTGAAACCAGGACCCTAAATTTGTTATTTGTAACACCAAGTAATAGCAAAAATATATGTTTTGAGTTATCGCTTTGGTGGGAATTAGATGAGGGACCATTCTGAAAGAGTGGTGTTGATAATCACGATTCTAATTAGTCCCTCCAATCAAGATTCAAGAGAGGGGTCATAATATAGTATTCAAATGTGCCTCCAACAATATTAACCTCATAAGATACTTGTGGGAAATGAAAAAAATGTTTAAGGTTGTTTTTTTTATTTTTCTATAAAAACATTGATAAACTTACGTATATTTACTACTAATTTTTAGCAATATTTTTTTATTTAACATTTAATAAAAATATTATTAAAAACCTTCGGTCTCATTAAAAAAGATTGTCAAATGAATAAATATAACTAATATATTTTTTAATATTTTATCAAATGTCGTATGTAATTCATGTTGCTAAAATTAAAAAATATCATAAAAAGATTCTAACAACATGAATTATACGTAATATTTGATAAATATTACAAAAACATATTAGAAATATTTATTTATAATTTTGTGACATTTTTTGAATGTGGTCAAATTTTTTTAGTAATATTTTATTAAGTGTTAGATAAAAAAATATTGTTAAAGATTATATTTATGGCAATAATTATATGACTATTATTGATTAGAAAATACAACATAATTTTTTTCTAAAAAAAATTCATATAAAATTTTAAATTATAATATTAAAGGAAAAATATAAAATTAAAATCATGTTAGTAATTAGTAAATGAGTCTTGTATAATCAAATACATGATGATTTACTAATAAGATCTTCACATGATAATAGAATTTGAATCTAAATATAGTCTCATAAGTTTAATTCTTATCAACTATATTAATATTTATTAGTTTCGGCTATATAGTACAAACATATATAAACTAAATTGATGCGAAGAGCTGGTGATCTTTTACCATGTATATGTTCGTATATATACGGCACAATCTAAAGCTACTCACAAAATTTGTATTCATGAGATACATATAATTTTAGATAGAGTTTTTTTTTAATAGATAGTGTTTAATTTCATACTATAAGTGTAATTTTTAAAAATAATTATTATAAAAGTCAATAAATTTTTTATGTTGTCAATATATATTTTTTTTTTATTTTAGATAAATGTTATCTAAACAAAAGAAATGTAATACAATAGTATTTAAATAAATGCTTTTGAATTAAATGAAGTGAGTTTTAAGTTCACACCTTTGCTAACCCAAATTATGTTTAATCATTTAATAAATTAATTAAGCCTAATAACTACATCTGTATTGTAATTACAACGTTACCCTACTAGCAAGGTTTGTGGCTAAACACAAGCCCCCATGATATATAGAAACAGAGATGCACTCATGCACCCATAGTTTTTTATTTTTATTTTATTTTTCTAATTAAGAACAAAATAACATGTTAGTGATTATATTACCATGCATAATAAACTCATTAATATAGTATGTTTGTAAGCTATTTCAACATCTTATAAGCTACTTTTACTAGCTTATAAGTTAATTTGACTTTTCTACCAAATGTTACCATTCATTAGTTGGCTTAAATGTTGATAGCAACATCCATGAAAACCTTAATGAGTAGAACTCTCGTACATGGTTGATTACGTGTATATTAATAATTGAATGTGTCATGATATATTATATAGTGTTGTAATTTTTTTATACATGAATTTAATTCTTATAAATAAATAAAAAATATTTGTAGATGTGATTTTTTATTTTATGTATATACATTCTTAATACCCTATAAATACGGTTTAATTTATGACGTTTGTTTGTTAATAAGAGATGTGACGATAAAATAAAGAATACTTTTTTTATTCATAAAATAAAGATTAAATAATATATGTACCAACAATATAATATTTTTTATATTGTGAACTAATTATAAATTATTATATATAGGAATTTTATTGATTTTTATAATAATAATTTTATAATTTATAGATTATATTTAATATAATTTTTTATTGGTTGACAATACACTATGATTACATAGAAATTAAAGTTTAAAATAAATTCATATCAGATGTGTGTGCATAAATATGTTATATTAATAGTGTATATAAATTAAATTCATGTTTAATTATAAGCACTATAAATTTCATTTTGGAAAATAATATAAATTGTAATTAAAATTTTCGGAATAACAAATTTTAGTCGTAAAATAAGAAAAATATCACCAAATTGTGATTACCCAGAATTTATATTCTTGAAACAAAATTAAAATTGAAACAAACAATAATACAGCTGTTATTTCTCTCGAGTGGTTATGACCATGAGTCGAAAGGACAAAAATGGTTGAAGATTCAATATTGATACTATTTTTATTTTTTTTTACAGAAATTCAATATTGATACTTGAGCTGTCTATACAAGATAACGAAGATATTGCTTAGTTTCATTCTGCAATCTAGTGGAGGGAATTTGGTCACGTGGAAATTTTGTGATCTTTGCCAAGGTAATATGATTTTTAAAAGAGAAATATATTAAATGGAAATTGAAAAGAAGGCAAATTACAATACTGCAAGGTGAGTGAATATATTAGGACTAAGTATAATGTGATTAGGACCTCTTAACCATAACTGATAGTTGGAAAAAATACATGACGCTAAATTTTTTTTGAGAAATATTTTCTAAATCATTAGTATGACTATTAAAATCATAAGCGTCATTATGTAGATTCTAGATCCAATTATGAGACATGATTAAGTGATTCTACTCACATTATGCCTAGTGGCCAACTGATTTAGCCAATAAAAATTACGATAGACAACAACAAAGGATATGAGAAAAAGATAGTAGTAAGTTTTAATGTTTTTACTTGAAGGTTTCCTAAAGAATCAAATTAGATAGTTTTATCTTTTTTTTCTTTTACCTTTAATTTAAAAAAATAATATAAAAAATCAATAATCAAAAACAAAAATTATACAACTATTTATTGATACTTGATAGATATGATTGTTAAGATGATTATAAAAATAAAAAAATTACTATATGTAACAAATTGTAATAAAATATCAATGTAAAAAGTTTTTACCCTATCATTACATACACTGTTCATGTTTGACATTTCTTCTTCATTTGACTATTTAATCAAGTTAAAAAAGTTTAAAAATATTGAATCAATACTCAAAATTCTTCAATTAATACTAAGGATAATGATATTAAAAAATCATTAAAATGATATTTTACTAATTAAACTATTTTAAAAGTTTTTTCAAGAGTTTATATACCATACAAAACTCAAATTTTGATTGAAAATAAATGAAAGATTAACTTATACCGATGTAATTTTGATAATTATTACATCATTATATAACTTTCAATTGGATAATGTTTCCTTAAAACTCACTGTTGGATGGAAAGTTTTTCACATATGTAAAATTTCATATTAATCCAAAATCATTTGTTAACTTGTTCATATAAATTATTATCAACGTAATATAAATATTTCAAAATATATTAAAATATGAATAATTTGATTACCTTCTTATTATTATTGTTCAATTTTAACAAAATTTGAAATAGACAATCTTAATAATATGTAGATAAAACTCAACGTTTAGATAAATAAAAATCATATCACATATCAAGTTATAAAAATAGTGTACTAATTATCAAAATTACAAAATATAATTTGATCTTTCTCTTCTTGAAAATAATAGCACAAACATTTATACAACAAAACTTAAGTTTTGTCCTTAAATATAATTGAGTTTCAAGTTATTCTAAAATAAATGAGCATCACAAATGTCATTAATGATAACATAACTTCTCGGGTAGACATAGTAACGGGGCGGGACAGGGACAAGTTTAGTCTCCTCGCTCCCCGCCCCCGACTCCCCAAGTCCTCCCCGCCCTCAACCCTAATCCTGTCAAGGTCCAAAAATTAGACCCATCCTTGTCCTTGGTTAAGGATCTGGTTTTCCCACCCTGCCTTGCCCTCAATCCTATTTTGTTTTTTTATTTATAAAAAATGGAGAAAATAGGACAATTTTTTTTGTGATTGGATTGGATCCATTACAACATGTTAAATTGGAATTTCAAGTGAAAATTATTTGATCTCATTTATTTTTGGATAGCTTAGAGAAATATAGATCATGACACCTTGTTTACTAAAGTTGAAATTCCAAGTACTTAGCAACAAATTATGTAAAAATTGTTTGCTCTCATTTTTTTTTAGCTCAACATGAAATTAAGTAAAAATTATACACAATTATAAGGAAAGTAATAATTTCATGCATAAAACAAGCATTAATTCATTAAAATAGTAATTAAAAATATTTATTATATCATAACAATAGTGGGGCGGGGGCGGGGGTGAGGCAGGGATGGAGACTAATATACCCGACCTCATCCCCAAACTCGACTTTCTCAATTAAGAAAAAATTCGACTTCGACTCTAATCAACTTGATTTTTCCATGTTAAAATCGGGATGAGTTCAGATTGATTCCCATGAAAATAGGTACACTTACCATGTCTATCCTCAAAGACTAAATAATAAGTACATTACTTAAAAGAGCTAGTCTTTTTGAGGTTTTGTCAAACTTCTTCCAACATCTTTTTTTTTTTCAGTCTCTGCCTTAGTCACGTTTAATTGTTTCAACAATATTATATTAACATCCCCTACTATACTTTAGTTTAGTTGTTTGAAAAATATTACAAGGAGTTTGTCATGAATGTTTAAAAAAGCAAAAGGTTATGAACAAGAAACCTAAAAAAAAAGTTATAATTAAAAATATTTTCTTTGAGTATTTAGGTTACTTCCACCAAGAAAGATGGACTACTATCTCAAAGTACATAATTTCATTTAATAGTTGGTTTCTTTCAACAAATATTCTTTCACATATTTGGATTGGGAATCGAATCCTTAACCACATGTTTATGTAAAATATTTGAATGTTTTAATTTTGTCTCTCTTCCTCGTGCTTTTTTTTTTAATCTTCAAATGTCTTTCACGTCTTCCTCTCTGCCTTCCATTAAAAAGATGAAGGAAGGTTATACAGAGTTACCTGAAACTATAATTTCCTTTCTCTTTGGTTATTTTCGTTCCACGAGTCTCATACACCCTCTTAATTTGGATAATAATTTGGATAAAGATTATCACCCCGGTTAACATGCACTGTTGATGTATGATGTAATTCAATTAGTTAGTTAGTAGTTAGGAAGAAGTTAGTTTAACAGGTATGAAAGTTGTTGTAGCTATATGTGCAGTGTATAAATATAGTAGTGATCATGAATGAAAATGATGAGTATGAATGAAAATGAGAGTGCAGAAGTTTTGTTCAGAATTCTAAGTTCCGTCTATTTTCTAAATCAATTCTTTCATCTTCTCTTATTCTCTAACATAGAGTGAGTGAGTGCATAGTGTGGGTGTGTGTGAAGAGCTTCTTTGTTTCAACATGCACAACATTCTCGTTGGTTCATATTAATCGAATCATTTGCTCATCGAAACTTTCTCAAAAACAAAAAACAAAAAATGCAGTCGCCAAAAGAAAACATTTATTTTTAGTCCTAGAAATTCCGTAAGTAGAAAAAAGTATATTTAGTCAGTGTTTTTTTTTCCTGCTTGCAAGATGTAGAAAAAAGAAGCTCCAAACTATTGAATTCGATTATTTGACAGGGAGAGACGGCAGCAAAGCAAACGGGAAGAAAAGCGAGTCAATGTTTTATTAATTATTATATTGAACTTTTTCAAAATTAAAATTTTATATATTTTCATTTTAATTTATATTTTTATTAAATTGAAATTTTCTTAAATAATTTTTAAATTTATGTTCCGTAAATTTTATATACAATTTAAAATATCTGTAAAAATGATAAAATACTAAGTGTATATAAAAACGAAACGTGCGCAAATCGCACGCCAGTGGATATAACTTTGCATTGTGTCTTTTGCTTGCCCACAAAAAGAAACGGACTCTAAAAGCCTTGTCTGTTTGTTTTAATGTTTGAATTTGGGCCCCAGTTAGTCAATGTCTTGGGCTGTATTTAACCACGAAGTTTCTAAGAGGTAATGGACCATGCTCTCTTTGACAGACTTGTATCAACAATAGAGACAAATGTATAATCTTAATTGTAATGAAAATAAAATCTACTCGTTATAATTATTTTCATGCAATATTTAATGACATATACAATTATGTGCATAATATTATTATTATAAGAAAAGAGATAGTGACTCGGTACAAAAGCAAAATTCTAATAGATAAAGGATTTATCAATTATATTTAAGTAGTACTGAGTGCATGATGAAAATTGTAAATTAATTTTAATAAAATTTTAAATTATATAAAATATTAATATCATTTTTTTATTAAATTTTAAAAAATTAAAGGAAATAGATATAAAAAAGTATTATAGTTTAGGGGGGTGAATTATCTATCCAACATTACAACTTTCCTTTTATTTTTTGGTGGTTAACATTACAACTTTCTTGATTGGCTTCTCTGGCATTATCGGATTGCAATAAATAGGGGGCAAGTTGCACAAGCCGAAACAGTTCTTTTGTATCCAATGAAGCCCAATTCTGCTTTTAGTGTTTCACATTTCAGCCCAAGATGAAACACTAAAAAATAAACAAAAAATGTGTTAGATTCTTTAAGACCAATAATACTTCAGGTGTTATTATTGGCCTCTACAAAGAATGTTACTGGTCTTACCATCACCCAAAATTATCTTTCAGTCTCCAACTTTAAAATTATTGGCCCCCTCACCCTTTTCACCTCCGTCTCCTTTTTGCCCCAAAACATATGAGACCCTCCTCCCTTCTCCTTCTTCTTCCATTCAAAAACTCTTCCCTTCCTCAAAACACATAAGACCCTTCCCTTCTCCTCATTTCCCCCCCTTACCCCACTACAATTGTATTTTTTTCGCAAATTTATGTTCAACGAAATCGTGATTTCATTGTAGCAATGCTAAAACGAAAATCGTGTTTCCATTGTTATGTCTAGGGTGGTTAAAAAATATACAACAAAATCATGATTCCATTGTGTTGGGTGGTGCAAAAATAATTATACAATAAAATCACGATTTTGTTGTGCATTTTATTCAATGAGATTGTGATTTCATAGGAAGGACAATTTGAAAATAAAAAAAGAGACCAGTCCCTTGGTAAGAACCAATAACAAATGAAATGATATCAATAACAACTCCTTAATACAAGGATGATCCAAAGTCCCCTCATAGAGAAAAATGTTTAAAAGGAGTAGAGTTTCACTTCACAAACAATTGTTGGTGATTGTTATGATGTTTCTTACTTGGAGAGAAGATTTTGATTTATTTTATTTTTTACTTAGCCAATGAAATTAGAATTTACGTGTGTCTTTATTATTCAAAGTTTCAAACATAACAACGATGTATTTTTTTCATACCAAAATCTTTTAAGAACATGACATCACAAAATCTATGTTTAGTAGAATACAAAGATAGACCAATACCATACAAAATTAAAACTATAAAAATTCAAACTTGGAATTGAAGTACAGTTTTTAAAAGAATGTTAAGACCACTTAAGGGATTGGATTTGATGTGTCCATAAAGCACACTAATTATTATTTCATTAACTAAGTAAAAAGAGACACCAAAACCCTCTAAAGTTAAAGGGCTCTAAAGGATTCACCACATTTGTTTACTTATTGCAAACAAGATAAATACAAAATCTCATAGAAATCATTTGAAAAAACAACTAGATTAAAATATTTTTTAACAGAATTCTTATTATATGAAAGCTTATGTAATAAGTGCTTAAAAATCAATAAATTATTTATATTTGAATATGCATTGTTTTAAGTGTTTATATAAATTTGAAGTGTTAGAATACATTGTTACTTGAACACTTATAAAAATGTTGTCTCATTTTAAAAATTTTAAAAAACAAGAATCAAATCATGATTAAAAATATAAAATTTTAAAAAATAAATAATTCATATAGTAACATTATTTATATCACAAAGTACTAAAAGTAAAAATTATTAGTCACCATTTGCCCATTTTTAGTTTTTTTAAAACAAAAATTTAAGTATAATAAATTTTAAATAATTATCCGAGACACACACAAAAAAATCAGTTTTCACAAAATTTATACTTTTCAAATTTTAAATTTACTTAATATCCCACTTCTTCCTTAAACTTCCAATTATATAAAGAATAGTAATTTGAGGATTTTAAGAAGACGAAAATTGTCAAAGAAACCTTTTTTTAAAATGAAGGAAATTAATTAGCTCAAAAAGAAAAATTAAGGATTCAAAATCGTATATGTCATAGTAGAGAAACTAAAAATATGATTAAGCTTAAAGTTTATATATTATGTAATAAAAAAGAGTCAAATTTACTATCAACAAGTCGTCTCATAAAAAAATTTGTTTCCACCACAAAAAAAAAAAAATCTTATAAAATTTTCAAATCAAGTAAAGACAATCTAATTGATATACACCACTAACCATTGAATTAGAGCATGTATGTTTGGTTTAGAGTTAAACTTATTGTGTACAAATTCTGAAGTCAAATTCAATGATTCAATACAAACTGAACATAAAATGAAGAATGAGGATGTTTTTGCAAACGTCCACTTGGTATCACCGTGATTACACAAATATTCACTTATTCTTCAATCAAAGTCGACGTTTTATCGTAAAAATTGCTGTCAATGTTTGTTACCAAAAACAAAAGTAGTGGTTACGTTAATTTTAACTATAGTACTTCCATAACTTATTTGCGTCATAATAATATTGATTAACTCATTAAACAAATGGTTAAATATTTCCATATATAAATTGATTTGGAAAATTGATCTAGTAAAGTGGCCTTGTCCTGAAATTTGAACGGTGTAGTTGATTGTGACAAAACATATATATATTGGAATGTAGCATATTGGCACAAATCAGTTGACATGAACTTATCATGGATAAACCCTGGAGATCTTCATGAAACCATAACCCCAAGTTAGTTGCCCAAAGATCATGCCATGTTGCTTTCTGCCATTTCTCAGACTTTTTCAGTTAGTGACAATGTTTGACCTCTGACCAATTAGTTTTATTTACTGTCTTCAAAACAAGTTTTTGCATACTTTTATCACTGGTCCTGTCTTCAAAGTTGGTGGACTATAATCCATATTAACCAGAGTTATATATACTACCTTGAGATTATCATAAATAAGGTAACGTGGTTACTTGTTTTATACAAATCAGATAGGACACAATGTCATTATTTCCCATAAATAATAATAATAAAAGATTCGACAAAGTTAAATTCTTAAATTAGGGAGGGTGGACCCGCATACATAGCATTCTAATTATGTTCTCTCCAAAATAATTATTCTTTAACTTTTCTATGAGAATACAAATATGCGGAACATTTTATTTAAGAAATATAAGATTATATTTAATTAAAGGCTTAATTTGTTCATAATTTATAATATTTATAAATATGTCTCCTTTTTTTTTAAGTCCCCAGCTTGCATTTTTTTAATCCCTATAATATTCAAATGTTTCATTTTTATCCTTTCCATTTAGAAAATCACCTACATGGATTAATTAGGCAACATGTTAAAAAATGCTTACGTGACAACACCAAATGAAGCCACATAAGCATTTTTATATCAAAATGACAAAAAATTAAATATTTAAATTTCCCATAAACACAGACAAAAAATAAATAAAAAAATACAGGATCGAAGAACAAAAGAAGACATATTTGTTAAAATTACAAACATATTTGAGCCTTAATTAAGTTATCTTTTAAGGCATCTTATATTAAAAATTAAAGTCTTATATATATATATATATATATATATATATATATATATATATATATATGATTTTTTTATTTATTTATAGGAATCTAGATATCAATGAGTTATAATAACTTATATTCAACCAATTGAGCTAACCTTGTTTCATAAGTATTTTTATTGATAATGATAACACATTCTAATCTTATACTTTTTCTTGGTTTCCCATAGTTTGAAGTAAGATTTAAATTTATTTTTAGTCCTTTAAATTTAGATAATTATTTTTTTAATCTTTAAAAAATCTATTTTTATTAGTCTCTCCAATTTTCATTAAATTACTTTTAGTCCCTCCATGTAATTGTATTCATGATTCTACAACTAATAGAGAAAATGTTAAAAAAAAGGTGTTCCTAAGCATTCTTTCAAACGTTTAATATGTTCTTGGTTATTTTAAAACTACATTAACTTCGATTCTAACTGCATCTTTTTATGAAAGATTTAAAAAGAAAGGATTATAATAAATATAAATTTTATCTCTTGATTTTTATCCTTACTTATTATTATAACAAGTATAAAATTTACATAACAAGTAACACCTCCGCTTCTATTTATAATAACAAATTACATAATAATCAACTAAAATAAAGGAAAATAATTAATTTAGTTTATGTCAATAAGAACATCATAAATTTATATATTTGTTCAAAAATATCATTATCATCGTACTTCTCTTTCTCTTCTAAATGTTCCAAAACACTCGACAAAACTTCTCTCTTATTTAATCAGAGTATTTAAATCTAAATATAATTAATATAAGCAACATTTTTTTACGAAAAATATCAGCAACATTATAAATTAGGTTTTATAGAAAGAAAAAAAAAGTATCACTTTTAATTCAGGCCTTATAAGTAAAAATGATAGTATAGTGTTAAAAATGCAAATAACTAAGTATAAAATTTAAACACGATGTTATTGAAAAATTATTTGTTTACCTCACGAATTATGTGAGATGAGATAAACACATTTGGGGAATACAACCCATTTATTACTACTGATGAAAATAAATAAATACAACCCAGTTTACCAAAATTATATGATCAAAATCAATGAGTTGGGCCCGCTATGTCATCTTTATTTTTAATTAATTTAAGTAAGGAAAATAAGATAATAAGAGAGATTTTGGGGCGGTAGAAATGAATCCACACCATCCTTTTAAAAAAAGAATAAAAAAGAAATCAATCCACCAAACACGCTTAAGGGTCGTTTTACTTTCGAAACACATGTTCTTACACCATTTAATTGTAGCAGTGGCACGACGAATTATAATAAAGATACCATCAATACATTGTAGTTACTCTCTCTTGTTATAATTATAGGATAAGAAAAAAATTATATTAAAATAATTATTATTTTAATATTTGAATGTAATAATAATTTTTTTATACTTATATTATGATATTAATGAGAACAAAAATATATATAAATGAATTTATGCATAAAAATAATTTTATAAAATTATTATTCTCTTTTATTTATTTATTATTATTATTTGGCTCGTGTAAAATAACACAAAACTGTATAACATTACAATCATAATTCTGATTATTGTGCGTTTAGGAGTGCATAGTAAAAAGTTAAGAGTATTTATTTATAATAAAAATAAAATTATTAATATAATAAAACTATAAAAACCATTTACTTTTTTATTATTAAAATCCATTATACACCCTTAAACAATGGTAAAGCCGCTATAATAATTAGCAATGATACAATAACTTGATGTTTTAGGGCATTATCTCTTTTGAGGCAGTTGAGATTGATTGCCGCTCAACAACTCAATCAAAAGAACGAATAAAAAAGTTGCAACTTGTTTGGAAGTTAGCATAAAGTAAAAGTATTAATTTGTCACGAGGAAGAGAGGTGATGTAGTTATAGTTTGCGAATTTCATTGCTTGTGAATACTACTAGTACTCCATTAAAATGAAAGGATGCAATTAATGATATTGTTCCAAGATGCACAAAGGAATCTATTGCTTATATATTAAATTATATCTTGGCTTATTTTAAAATATTTTTCACTCTAATTTTTTTTAAAAAAGAGGGGCTATAAATATAAAGATAAAACAATGATTATTCCATAAATTATAAATTAAATTTAACCAATAATTAAAAGATTCATGATGATTTATAGGAATTTTTATAAACAAATGTAATATAATTAAAACCACAAAAATTAAATTAAAAATAAACAAACTGAAGATCACAAAAAACTTAAATCTTTGTTATTGAATTGAATTATATTTCAGATCCAATTTAAAAACCATTTTAATCCAATCCAAGTTAAACTTATGTGTCTGTGTATATATAGTTTTGTTCATGAAATTAACTTCTTACACATATTTATACAATTAGAAATCATTTTGTGATTTTATTGTCAAGTTTGTAATTTTTTTAAAGAAAAATATTGAATCACTAGTTTTATCCAAATTGCTCTTGATGAAATCAAATTGAAGACAAGTCATATACAGTTTGTCTTAGATCCGCGGTCATAAACCAATTTACCACCATTATTATGCCCATTTTTCTAATGTCTCTTGTGACTTTAATCCATGAGAGAGTAGTGCAGTTATCTAAAGATTTGACTATCTCCTAATTTGAAGAATTGTCAACTATCTCGAGTTTAAATTCCCCTTAGATTTTGTTGTAAAACCCCCCAGATTTAAAAAGCAGTAGAACATACTTTGAATACTCTGGCAGACAATCCTCAGGCAATCTTGGGAGATTTTTGTGACCCAAACAGATTCAAAAACTGAACTACAACATATTTTTATGACCAAATCTAATAGTCTTTTTGACTAAAAACCATTCAAACCAAACTACGAAATCTCCAAAATTAATTGATACTTATATACACTACAAATAAATAGTAAAAAAGTATTTTATTGGAGTACAATGAAAAAATAAAACACAATAAAATAACATACTAATGTCTCTTTGGGACTAATATATTTAACGTCCCTTTAAATCAAACAACTATTTTTCTTGAATAATGAGGAGACCGTCTAATGAAATATGTGTATATACTACATAATTAAACTTATTTTTTCTGAGGTAGCAAGGCTATTCTATCGTTATACTATATTAGGCTGTACACCTCATGGCCTCAATTATTTTTTTTAACAATGTACTTATTTATTTGTATTTTACTTAAATATTTAATTAATTTATAATTATACTTCAACTCTTTTAATTAAAAAAATCAATTGAAAAAGAGTCAAAGACTAATTTGTTATAATAGACAATGCTATAAGCAAATTTCTTTAAGATATCCGCTCCCCACAAAAGAGGGTCAACAATGGCGGGTACCGTTAGGGACGTTACGGAAGTTTAATACGGACTTTGCCCAACGATACCACCCTTCTTTTCGGCGATAATTCAGCATTTTTAAATTTTTTTATATGGAGAGCCTCATTCTTAAATTTGATATTTTATGTAATTTTGAATTATGTCACAATTAATATATCTATTATTCTAACACATATAAACATTAGTTTGAGTTAAATTATTCTTTTTCTAATTTAATACATTTCTATTACACTATCACATTTTTGTTGTGTTAAATTTAATATATTTTATACACCGTAACTACATAATAGTACAATTACTTAATAAAATAAATTATTAAAAAAATGATTATTCAATTGCAATGTGGATTTGAGTGTTATAAATAGGAACCTAAGGAGGAAGGAGTATATTTTTATGCTTTTACTATTTATCATTATTTATAATAAAAATTGTAAATAAATATTATAATTATATGTATCATTTTTTTAATTCAATAAATTCTATCACAAATATCTCATGTCATTTTTCAAAGATTGTTTCTCTATTGTTAATTTTTCTTTATTTTATTATTTAATTTTTGGTACTTCTTTTTCTTTTTTTTTATATTATAACACATCCTTTTAATAAAATAACATAAATTATTAAATTAGTTTAGGAAAAATGAAATCCTTGAATGAATTTGAACATAATTAATGCTTTAAAGAAGAATATTGAATCGTTTTGGTGCTTAATGTTTCCTCATGTAGAATTCACATTTTAACTATCATTTTTTATAAGTTTGTTGGATATGTTGTAAAATATTTATTGATCATTGATTAGTATTATGTTTATTTCTAATTTAGAAACATGATTCTTGTTATATATTTAAATGTACTATCCCAATCTCAGAAGATAAGATAGCAATTCAAATTCAAATGAAATAAGTTAATATTACACGCAAAAATAAGATAAATAATCTAAATTAGTAACCGATTCTTTTATTATATTTATTTTCTTTCTTCTATTTTCTTTCCCTAATTCATTAATTATTTTCACATTTATAATACAACATGTCTTTATTCTATAATTACCGGAATCAATAGGTGGGCACTTTGCTTCTGTATGTGTGTATTATGGTGATTTGAACCCAGAGGTGGAAGGATTTTTTCATGCTCTTGTAATTCTTTTTCTCTCTGAGTGCGTCAAAGTCCTTCCTAAATTGGATATAATAAACATAAACAATATTGGACAAAATGCATACGTATACGTATAGACTGTCTCACAGCCTTATTCTTATGTTAATTAGAACGTATAATGTGCATGCGTAGGTACTAGATAATGAGCACCAAGTTATGCCAAGTCCCTCTAGTCTTGTGCAAAACCAAAATCTGCAGCCTCCAAGTTTAAAATTAGTCAATGTGGAAAGAAAAAAAAAAAAAGAAAACCATAAACCTTGTACTAATCCATAATTTGCACATATATATTTCATATCTTATTAAGGGGGAAAAAGCCTTTCAAAAAAAAAAGAGGGGAAAAAAAGGATAGAAAAAAATTTAACATAGAGAGTTAAGTTTATTAGATCAACAATTAAGAAAAAATAAGAGAGTATAACATAATTTTAATTAACAAATATTAAAAGTTCCTCAGAAAAATTGAGTATTTAACCTAAATTAAAAGAAATCAACACAGTAATATAAAGGCTGACAAAAAGTGAATACTTTTAAACTTGCAAAATTAAAGTTAAAATAAATAAATAAATATTGTCTTCTCCTTCAACTTATAGTAATATGATCCGACTGATAAAAAAAAATAGTAATACGATTTGTAACATTAAGTGCTTTGACTGCTTTGTCAAATAAAATGTAACACTTTTTTACAGATCATTAAAAATAAGATCAGGCGGTATATAAATACTAATTAACTTTTGACCCAACCCTGCAGTCCACCTTCACAAATCAAATCTATAAGAATTAATAAATAGATGAATTGAAAGGAAACCTTAATCCGACTCAAAATTGAAATATTGAAAGGCGTTGATATTGTTAAGGAATGATGTGATCCTGCCTGAGAGTGGGGTCCTTTGGGACTCTGCAAATAATAGCCTTCATTCATCTGTTGAATTTTTTACTCAAAAAGAAGAAAGAAAATCTGCAGTGTAGTGAGATTTTAACAAAGTTTGAATTTTAGAACAAAGCACTGAAAACACTCTTTGTCGGAGAGGATTTATTTAGCGTTGAGAGTGTTGTCACCAATATGAATGTAAACATTAACTGCATTCTGCGGAAGAAAGTTTTGTGGTTTGGCCGAAGAATAGGAATAAGGCTTTGAGTTTCGGTTGATTGAAGAGAATAGTTATAGAGTGTATCAGTTGTTACTTTTGGTGCACGTACTTTGAAGAGAGTTGGGAGTTATATTCCTTTTACTTTCTCTCTACATATTTGTTTTCCCGTTATATTCTTTAACTAATATTAATATTTTGATGGAAGGGGATTGAGGTATAATTGAGGGGTAAAAAGATTAAGAAAAAGTAGAGACTAAAAGTTAATTATTAAAAGAGATATTTTTTTATCTATTGGTATAGATTTATCATTACAGTTATAAAAGTAAATTAAAACACTTAACAAAATACTAATAATAATTATTAGATCATGTTAACATGTAACCTTAGAATATTGATCAAGATTTCAAAAAAAATATTTATTGTGAAAATAAAAATAAAATCATAAATATCATAATTTTATTTATTTTAATAATTTTTATTTTTTAGTTCTTTAACTAATGTTTTAAAGATATTTATTAATGTTTACCCTAATAGTTTGTACTTTGAAACACTCTTAGAATATTTTAATGAAAGTATTATTTTGCTTTTTTTTTTTTTTTTATCATGGGAACCAAATAATTGAGTGATGAGAAAGGTTTAATTAAATTGGAAGATGATTGGTAATAATGATTCAGAGAAAGAAGAACAAAGCAACCAACCCCCTTATTAACGAAGACAAGAATTTTCTTAATTTTCTGGTCAGCCGTAGCAACCAGCGATTAGGCCTGCAATCTGACCAAATCATTGGGCCGTTCCCAATTTATTGCCTTTCCACCGCCACGTGTCAGCTTTCCCAAATTTGACCGGCTATTCGGCGGTTGAAACCGGAAAAGTAATACTAGTCTAACAGTAGCAATAGCAGAGAGCGACAGAGAGGGTGAGGCTAAGACAGAGCACTGTCTGAGTGAAACATCCATTCTTTTCCTCCACCTCGTGATTCCCAAACATTCTCTTCTTATTCCCAGCTCCACGCGCTCGTTTCTATATTCTCATCACTCGCGCTCTTCTTCTTCTTCTTCTCCCTCCATTAGGGTTTTCTTAATGCTGAATGTGGCTTCCCTCGCCGCACATTGACCCTTGACACACCACAATGTCCGGCCCTCTCGACCGTTTCGCAAGACCCTGTAACTTCCTCTTCTCTCTCTCTTAGGGTTTTAGCTTTTTTCTATCTTCGCTTATGCGTTTCGTTTTGGTTATTTTGGCAGGTTTTGAAGGTTTCTCCGGGAGTGATGAGAAGAAAGAAAGGAGATCTGATTTTGAGAACTCCGAAGATGAAAGAAGAACGAGAATTGGATCTCTGAAGAAGAAAGCGCTTAACGCGTCCTCCAAGTTCAAGCATTCGCTCAAGAAAAAGAGCAGCAGAAGAAAAAGCGATGGCCGTGTTAGCTCTGTTTCGATCGAAGATGTTCGGAACTTCGAGGAGCAGCAGGCCGTTGATGCATTTCGCCAAGCCTTGATCATGGAAGAATTGCTTCCTGAAAAACACGATGATTACCACGTCATGTTAAGGTGTGCCTTGCCCAAAGTAATTTTCTTCATTTCCCGAAATGGAATGTTTTGCTTAATTTTCTTCTTCTTATTTTTTTTACTTTTACAGGTTCCTGAAAGCAAGGAAGTTTGATATTGAAAGAGCAAAGCATATGTGGGCTGATATGCTACAATGGAGGAAGGAGTTTGGTACTGACACTATTATGGAGGTAAATGTAGATAGAATTTGGATAATATTTACTATAATAGGTTACAAGATTAGCCTCTGCGGTGGTTGGATTTGTTTGTTATTGCATCCTCTGGGCTTAATGTTTTGTGTTTGCGTTAGGATTTTGAGTTCAAAGAAGTAGATGAAGTTGTGAAGTATTATCCACATGGCCATCATGGTGTTGATAAGGAGGGAAGGCCTGTTTACATTGAGAGACTTGGGAAAGTGGATCCGAACAAACTTATGCAGGTTACGACCATGGATAGATATGTAAAATACCATGTGCAGGAGTTTGAGAAAGCTTTTAAGATAAAGTTTCCTGCTTGCACAATTGCCGCCAAAAGACACATTGATTCAAGCACCACGATACTAGATGTTCAAGGCGTGGTATGTTGCTGTTAATTGTTCCTCATTGTATGTGCCTGTGGATTCCTGTGACATATGGGAAATTTATGTTGTAGTTTCAACTTTTAGGGCCTCAAGAACTTTACAAAGTCTGCTCGGGATCTCATTATGCGGTTACAAAAGATTGATGGTGACAATTACCCTGAGGTGTGTAACACTGTCGGTTTCTGTGTATTTTGTTACATTACGCCCCTTGTTTTGATTTCATCGGTTATATGAAATTAAAAGTTTTTAAAGAAGAATATGTACTAAGGTCTCAACTATTGCTGATTTTTTATTTTTTATTTCTTTTTTTAATGATACAGACTCTCTGCCAAATGTTTATCATAAATGCTGGCCCTGGATTTAGGTTGCTATGGAACACTGTCAAGTCTTTCCTTGATCCCAAGACAACTTCAAAGATTCATGTATGTAGAAATGCTATATTGTAGCTGCCTAAGGCTCTTTTCATGATGGCTTATGGCTGCTGACATTGCTTGGTGCCTCTATGGAAATATTACTTAGGTTCTCGGAAACAAGTACCAAAGCAAATTGTTTGAAATAATTGATGCCAGGTACATATTGGATCGATTTCTCTGTATCTGCGTATTAGAAATTTTGTAAATCAATCGATGTATTTTACTTTTCAAGCATCACTACCAATTTGCACCATCCTTTAAAATGCCTAATATTTTTGTGCACTTAATGAAGTGAGTTGCCAGAATTTCTGGGAGGTACCTGTACCTGTGCAGATCAGGGTGGTTGCCTCAGATCTGATAAAGGACCCTGGAAAAACCCTGAAATTTTGAAGGTTATTTACACTGACCTTTCTGCTTAGTAGCCTTAACATGTGTTCTACTATATCAATCTTACTACATGCTAACTGTTAATTGCATGTGGACATTTTGCAGATGATTCTCAGTGGTGAAGCACGGCGAGCAAGGCCAGTAGTAAAAGTTCTAAACAGTGAAGGGAAGGTTATTGCCTATGCCAGACCACAATATCCAATGGTAAGATGTTGTATGGCTGGTTATTGCTTGAACTGGGTGGTGGAGGGCTGATTTGCACCTTTTTCATTGTGTAACTTTATTGACTATGTCACTTCTTTCTTGCAGGTAAAAGGCAGTGACACATCCACAGCTGAATCAGGGTCAGAAGCTGAAGATATAGCTTCTCCAAAAGTGACGAAGAGCTACTCACACCTGAGGTTGACACCTGTTCGGGAGGAAGTAAGTGTTGATCTTGGAATCTGTTAACTCTCATGGTTTTAATTAAAAAGGCAGAAGTTTCAATTAGTGGATGGGCAGTGCACAGAAAAACTACAATCAATCTAATAATTTTACTGGCTGCAAAATTTTCTTTGATAATTCTTACACCGATTATTCTGTGTGTTTAATGTGTATTTGATTAAATGCACTTATAGTCTTATATACAGAAGCTATTCACTATATTTAAAGATATCATCATCACTATGAGGATGATCAAAATTTAATGCTTCTCAATGAAATTGTTCTTAGGATTTGCCTTCTCCATTCCTAATACAGAAGTTTTTGTGTTCTTTGCAGGCTAAGGTAGTTGGAAAGTCGAGCTCTGCTGGTGGTGGTAACTTAGCTGGGTATGATGAATATGTACCAATGGTGGACAAAGCTGTTGATGCTGCCTGGAAGAACCAAGCATCACTCCAGAGGTCTCAAACTTCAAAAGGTTAACAACTTTAGCTTATTATTATCATCATTATATTACTTAGCCTTTGTATGAATCTTCTCATGGTGCTTATTCACCAAAAAATCAACACAGATGCTTCTAAAAATAATCCTGTTGATTAAAATTTTGTAGCTGCTTTCTGTTCTAAATCTCAATAGAAACTTGTTTCATTTTCACCATAGTGACACTAATTGTGCTTTAACCATTGCTGGGCATTCAATGGCTCTAAATGTATTGAAGTCATGAGCTTTGGTCTATAATGTTGTGTCATAATATAAAAGATTATGCTAAATTAAATAATGAATTCTGACTAATCAATGTTTGGTTGAAATTAACTGATATTTTGATAGGCTATTGAGGACATGAACTTGATTTTCTTTTAAACACTTATGCTCTGGTTGTCAGTAAGCTGTGTACTGATCACTTATGGCCTTAAATAACAATCCACCCCCTTGTTTTTAAGATCTAATGCTTTCAGCTTTTGAAATTTGAATTTTTTTTCACCAACTTGAAAAACATGATAGTGAATTTCAATTTAAGAAAATGGTGTATTATATCTGGTGCATTGTATAAATTTCTAGTCAGTTAGAGACAAACCATTTCAGGATCCTCACTTAAGAGTTTAAGATCTTGGAACAGTTGATCCCTGACCTTGTATTTGTGTTCTGTCAATGCTTTAAAGCTCAAAAGACTTCTGTTTGAGGAAATTTATTTGGGAATTGGGATATAAACACTTCCAGAAGTCCTGGCTTTACGCTTTTGGAAGACCTAGTTCTTTGCCTGGTTTCTTGATTTGAATTA
The DNA here is from genome assembly GCF_000004515.6 of Glycine max. Classification (NCBI taxonomy): domain Eukaryota; kingdom Viridiplantae; phylum Streptophyta; class Magnoliopsida; order Fabales; family Fabaceae; genus Glycine; species Glycine max. The sequence goes on from NC_038248.2 coordinate 2,960,484, forward strand.
TTTGATGTAATTTTCTCCAGGATTGTTAAGTTGAAATTTTCATTACAGGAAAACCTCCCCTCCCTGACACTCCTAACCCCCCTGAAGGGATTCGAGCTCGGATTGTGGTAGCTCTAACTGTCTTCTTTATGACGCTGTTTACTCTCTTCCATTCATTCGCATGCCGTGTGACCAAGAAACTTCCTGCCGTATCATCTAATGATGATCAGGGCACTTCAGAGCCTACTCTTGATATAACAAAAATAAACAATGATGACTATCGTCCTCCTTCACCAACTCCAGCATATGCAGAGGCAAATCTCCTTTCCTCAATGATGAAAAGGTTAGGTGAGCTTGAAGTGAAGGTTGACACACTCCAATCTAAGCCATCTGAGATGCCTTATGAGAAAGAAGAATTGCTAAATGCTGCTGTATGTCGGGTGGATGCTTTGGAAGCAGAGTTAATTGCAACTAAAAAGGTAGGATGCTATAATGTATTTTTTCCTTTTTTTTTTTGAAAAACTGCAGTCATGATCACCTAAAATCTATTAAATTGAGGTATTTGCCTGACTTATTCTTTCTTATTTTTGCTTATTATCTTTAAATTCAAACCTAAAATCCTACCTTGCTCGCTCCTGTTAGCTGGCTGCTATGTGAATATACGGATGAGCACATTCTTAATGAATCAATGCTATATTTTTCTTGTTAAAGTTTAGTGATAACTGTTAGAAGTTAAAGGATTAAACCCAAGAAAGAGAAAAATATATGTTTTTCTTGCCTATTACCTCTTCTCCACCAACCAAAGGTATATATTTGTCTTGTCTGTTGGTTTAAACGAGTGTATTTATGTGCTCATGCTGATATGCAGCTAATGCTAATTATGTTAGGGAAGTTTCATTATTTTAGATTTTAGTTTCTTTACAGTTTCATTTCATGGTGAATCATGCAAATTGCTTATTGCAGTTGTGCTTTTGTTCTCTTTATGCATGTATCTATTTCCCCCCTATGTATGTTTGGGTGTGTATGCCCTAAATGTCATATCATGGCCGTGGAGATGTGATGAATACATAGTTTCTTATTGTTTCCTTACCTGAAGCGTACTGTTACATTTGCACTTTCTGGATTGTTCAATAGGCTCTTTATGAAGCACTAATGAGGCAAGAAGAGCTGCTTGCTTACATTGATAGTCAAGAAGAAGCTAGGTTACGGGTAAGTTTGTCTTTTGTATCTTCTGAACATCATTGCAAACTTAGGTATGTTATTCAAATTTCTGATATTTATATTTTGCTGCTTATCAGAAGAAGTTTTGCTGGTGAGTTTTGGTTGCTGACAGAAAGAGACTCTGGGAGAGGGTGTTTTCAAATCATGGAGTTTCTAGTGCTGACCTTGCTCATGATGTTAAACTCTGAATACTGATACAGTTTAATGAGTAAACTCGACAAATGTTTCAAACTTGTGTATAGCTAATGGTGGTCTCTTTGCCGGATTAAACACAAGCCTTGTTTTTGCTAGCATTACCTTTGTTGTTGTATTTGGTGTGCTTGTCTTTGTTGGTTGGAAAAGCGGTTGTTCTTCCGATCTCATAACTTGCATCGAATATTAATCTATTTTGGGGGCTAGCGAGGGGAACAAAGGTAAAAAATTAATCTCCAACTATAATTTTTCTTGCAAAGGTGTTTAGGAAATGGGCACATTTTGTGCTAAATCCTTATAAATTTCTAAGGCACAACGCGAGCAATGTTAATTTTATTTCTCAAATTAAAAGGTAATGATGGAAAGTGGCTTGTGCATACGTGGGTACAATATACTGAATATGTGTATTCGATTGGCGTAACTTTGGTAGTCGTAGATGGTTGAAGTGAAGATCCGTTTGTCAAATTGGTAGTTTATGGAGATTTACGAAATTGAAAAAGTTTGTCGTAGACGGTGGAATGAAGTTCACATTATTAGAGGGACGAATTTAGGATAAGAGGAACAGGGGATTACGCTTACGGGAAAGTCTCATTTTCTTATTGTTAATCCACTTTTTCCTGACTGCTTCAGTGCTTCAAGACAGAATTTGTAAAGCAACTTAGTATGATTTTTGTTGAACGATGCCACACCTAATTTTATTTACATAATTACATATATATACACAATTGTCAAGGGATGGCATGGCACACTGTATTTATACATATATACACGCTCAATTGAAAAGGAACGACACACTGTATTATACAGACGATTTCAGTCGAATAGAGGAGAAATTATACAGAGGTGAATGCAATAGCATCCGATGGGGCTGATGATAGAGAAACGCCACCAACAATTTACAACTTTTGCTAATGTCAAGTATTTGGGGTCAGACAGCAATAGATACCTACCACCTTACCAGCAGAACTGCAATCACAAACCCAAAATCTTGTGTAAGCCATAACACTACGTCCAAGTAATTACCTATTGATATGCATGGCAAAGTTCAGACGACCTACCAATTTCTTCTTTTTCTTTTTGTCAAGGTGAGCTTGAAGCTCCACTTCTCGAGCAAGGGCATCATCAAGTGACTAAAGGAAACAAAAATTGCAAAATATGTAAGATGCTTTTATCATATATTATTCTCAAATGATGATGACATTCAAGTATCAAGGAAAACCAATAATACCTTTTTGGTAGTATCCAACTCTTGTTCGAGCGTGCTGGCTCTGTTAAGAGCATTATTCAGCAATTCTTCCATCTCAGATGACATGGCAGGTTTCATAGAAAGGACATTCACCTTGTCTTCTAGCTCAGCCATGTGCTTCATCAGGCACATTTGATCATCCATGGAATTGGCAGGTGCTTTCATCATGTTAACAAACGATATATTGGGTTACCATACATGGCAGCTTCAGTGACTTTCCCTGGCATGTTCCGTGTCATGCGGATCATCGTTATCACTCCCATAAGAATGGCCATGATTACACCAGTAAATGGAATTCTTAACCCGTTTAAAGTCTTGGAAGCATCGCAAGGGAAACAATCTGCAGCTTAAGCAAAATTTATTTAATACGTCTAACAAAGTCAAAGAAAGGTCTCAGTCATGTTCTTGATTATAGATTGGTTGTTAATGAGCTAATGATGCTGAATAAGGGCTGTGTTGGTGAAAAAAACAATACAAGTTTTCCTCAGTCCAAAGAAAATCCATTAGCAGAGATGCAAGTATAATATTAACCATTAAGAAAAATCATACAACTGTACCAAATACCTTTAGAAACTGCAAACTGAATATTTTGTACCGCTTTTTCCCAAGATGCATTAACTTGCTTGTCAATCACTGGGACAAAGGTGACCTGCCAAATATGTAAGGAGAGTACCCAAAGAGCAGGTTAATTATGCAGTTATGTTTTCATCAATCATTTGTTTTACATTTCATTCAAAAGGAAGGTGCTTGTTCCCCACCATATAAATTATTAAATGTTATTCTGCTACATAGCCTTGAGTTTGTAAGCACTGTCAATTACCATTTACCATGATTAGATGAATTATCTGCATCATGCTAATATATGCAGTTTCCTTAACGGCTTGGTTCAATTTGAAATATTTAGAATGGAAGCAACAACTAATTGAAATCTAAGAAACTTACTTCTGGAACAGCACCGAGTTGCACAGGGAACTACTCCACGGCAACAGATTCTTTGTTGAAAGGATCGTGTTCCTTAATATTATAGGAATAAAATAAAAGCAATCAAATCATCAGATTTTCTGGCAAACAAAGATGATGGGAAGAAAGTTTCAGAACAAGACTGAACTTGAAACTGTAAAGTAGATAACTAGGTACCTTTTGGCATGCTGTTTCATCTTGAATGATTGTTTTCTCTTCAATCCCGGATAAGGTTTTCCTCTTGCATTTTCCTTCGCCATTTTGAACCATCTAATGCATTCAAAGAAAACACTTCATTATTTTATTTTCTAATTAAATAACTATAAAGAATTTGATCATACTACCTTCATGATTTCAGTGTCATTCCATGGTCCCTTGTCTGAGAGCATACAGCCACCTTTGTCTGCACAGGTACAAGTACCACCCAAGAACTCTGGAAGTTCACTGGTAAATAATAAAAATAAACAAGTTGTTATGTATAGTGCTAACCAGTAATGTTCTTCACTTATTCAGTCACATATATACCAACATATTCAAAGAACATCCTCATTAATCAATTTGATTAGAGATGGTTATTACTCAATCTAGACTATGTATGAGTATGGCCTTGATGCCATAAATTTCAATTTGAGATGAGAGTGAGATAAAATACTTCAATGAGAATGGAGAAAAACATTAACCTGGCATCAATGATTTCAAGCAACTTGCTCTGGTATTTGTTACCTAGGACCTGGTCAATAAAGCAGAAATCTATTAAGTGCTCCTACTTAACTGAAACCTACATTGCTTCATGGTGAAAAGTATATAAAAAATGCTTACATGGATTTTGGAGGTGGTCTTAGGATCAAGGAGCGACTACTTAATACTGTTCCACAACATTCTAAATCCAGAACCAGCATTGATGATGAACATACTGTTCAAGGACTGCAAAAAGAAAAGTTCAATCAGGGTAAATCCAGAAGATGTCATTTGAGCTAGGGAGGTGTCCAATATGACTGAGTAGTACCTCAGGGTAGTTGTCACCATCAATCTTCTGAAGACGCTGGATGAGATCCCTTGCAGCTTTGTTCAAACTTCTGAGACCCTAAACAACCATGCTAGTCAGCAGTGTGAAACTTCTTTTACATATGTAATAGGTGATAATATAATATGATATCTACAATTATAATAGGAAATGAAGAGCACCTCCTTAAATGTAAGGTGACTATATTTAATTAAGGTCTTATAATAGTACTTTTACTCTTGCTGGTTTTATTTGGGAAGAGGGGTTAGAAAAGTAAAAACTATTTAGTAGTACTGTTGCATAATTTCATACATACCACTCCTTGCACATCCAAGATAGTTGTGCTTTGGTCAATGTGCTTCTTTGCTGCAATTGAACAGGCAGGGAACTTAACAACGAATGTCTTCTCAAACTCTCTAACTGGGTACTTAAGATGCGATCCATAGTTGTTACTTGCATCAGCTTGTTAGAGTCAACCTGACCCAGCTTTTCAATGTAAACAGGTCTCCCTTCCTTATCAACTCGATGCCCTTGCGAGTAGTATTTTTGAACTTCATCTATCTCCTTGAGTTCAAAATCCTTAACAAAAAACAACAGAAATTTTCCGCATAAATAAAATGTTACATAGAAAAGTCTAACTGTGAACATTGTTTTTTCTACATCCACAGGAAAATACCTCCATGATGGTGTCAGCACCAAACTCCCTCCTCCACTGAAGCATATCTGCCCACATTTGTTTTTGTTTTGTTAATGTCAAACTTCCTTGCTCTCAAAAGAATCTGGATCATCACACAGTAAGGTATTAAATGATACCACTCATGCTACAGCTGTTAGTAAATAAATGAATGAACAAAAAATTATGTCCTAGGGCTACCTTAACATCTTATGATGATCATCATGTTTTGCAGGTAATAGCTCTTCCAAGATAAGTGCTTGGCGAAAAGCATGAACTACTTGCAACTGTTCTGCGTCAACATCATCCTCAATAGCAACAGCCAAAACCCTGCTATGCCTTCTCCCCTTCTTTTGCAAGGAATGCTTGAACTTTGAAGATGCACTGATTGCTACCTTCTTTAAAGAACCAAGCTTTGTTTTCTTATCATCCTCTAGTATTCCATCTCATGACCTGTTCTTGCATAATACAAATTACTCACAAAATTTTGAACAAGAAGACAAGATAGAAAAAAAAATTCACAAACTAAACATCATACTGTTGCTTTTTGTTTCTGCAGTTATTAATAAGTATAACGTACATGTTTATTCGACATTAATAGTACAACATTAAATTGAAATCGTAACTGCTCTCTTTTTGTTATCAGCCTCACATTACAATCACCCTAATGAATTCTTTTTTTATATATATTTAATCACCCTAATGAATGACAATGAGTGCAATACACCAATAGAACTCTAACCGTTGTAAATTTTTTATCTCTCATATTTATACATATATCCATAATGCATATGTACCACAAATAATTATGCAATGATCATATGTTTAGACTAGAGATATATTATAAAGGAAACCACAGAGAAATAAATCATCATGATTTCTCTACTTGGTGAGTAAGCTTTAATAAGATAAGAGCATTCTAAATAGTAAATGCTTATCTGTTATATAATCATCTGATTTCAGCTTCCTTTAATTTTCATTTTTCTCAGTCATACATTAAACAGCATGCAAAACTGTTAATTGCAAAAATGGCATAAAGAACATATGAAGATTTCTTTCATAGCACACGCATATATAAAAATATAAATTAACGACCAAGAAATGCAAAGAGAATTAATGGAATTGCAAAGCATAGAGTACCATCTTTAACAGGTCGATGATCTGCAATAGGTAAGGACGACATAGACATAGTGTCACACATGATTAATTATTGAACCTTCGTAGGCTTCCTCAAATGAGCACAGACACACACACAGAAAATGCAAATTCATGATCCGAATATATATATCTATCTCTGATGATGATATATAGAAGCTATGGCCAAAATGTGAAGCGAGGTTGGTGCAACTCATTTTTAGAGTTTGCCGTTTTTTGTTTGTTTACTTATATTAACAGGGTCTTCATGACGTTTGAGAATGGAGTTACGATTACCCAAGCGATTAAAACTATTGACATTTGAGTTGGCCGGTTGAAAGGATCATGACTTACAAGTTATAATACATGGTACTGCGCCAAGTTCAGATTAATGCTTCCTGCATCCATTCACATGAAAACTTAAAAATATAAAGAAATTGAATCATGCACTTGCGCTTGTAATTGATCACTGCATTGAGGCTGACTTTTTCCCCTTAATTCAATTATAAGAATCTGCATTAAATTAATGATTACTCAATTTGTTGTAACTTCAGGATGATTTCAATTGGTGTTACAACTTTTGCTACTTTGTTTTTATTCATATATAACTGTTATGAGGATATCTGAGTATTTATTCCTAGCTCCTCAACAAGATGTATTTGTTAATCTTGATGGTAAATTTTATCTTGAAAATCATATTATAGCCGCTGCAAGCATTGCTAGTAAGATGAATAATGCTCTAGGAGTTCCCTGTTTAGGCTGAAGCCTAGTGTCCTATGAGTTGTGAATTGTGCTTATAATTATATCTAGAATTCCAGATGGTAGTAATTCATCATACCAACAACTATTTTTTTTATAAAAAAGAGTTATTACCTAGCTCGTTAAAAAAGAGCTTTGGCTATTATCTTGTAGTATCCTCATTTTAATATGAACTCTTAATTAAGTTTTGCACGGATTGGATCAATGCTGGGCAGGACCAATGACCAATCCGTTGAACAGAAACATTGTTTAAAGGTAAAATTGTATTTTTGGTCCCCCAGTTTATCTCCAGTTTCGGATTTGGTCCCGAGTAATTTAATTTACGAATTTGGTCATCCTATTTTGTAAAATCGTATAATGTTGGTCCCACAGGTCACAATTGGACGTTGAGTGTTATTCTGTTAACAAGTGATGTCGACTGCTACGTGTCACGTTCTTATTGGATGATGACTGTGACATGTCATGTTCTGATTGGATGTCAACTTCATGAAAGATAAAATGCATTGTTGTTTTCATTGACCAATCAGAACATGACACGTGAAAGATAAAATGCATTGTTGTTAACAATCAATGTCCAATTGTGAATTGGGAGATCAACATTATACGATTTTACAAAATAGGATGACCAAATTCGTGAATTAAATTATGGGGAACCAAATCCAAAACTGGAGATAAATTAGGGGACCAAATTTACAATTTTGTCTTGTTTAAAAGACAGTGTAAAAGAGAAAAAAAAAAAGGTCAAAATACAAAATCAACCGTTTGTGGCTTCCTGAATAAGTTGAAGTTCTTAGACAGAGTAATAGAAAATGGTAGCGTATATGTCGTTCGGAGTTCTTATTATGCAAAAAGCAAGGATATTGAATTGCTCTTTGCTATAATTGATTCATGTCTATTGAATATGCTATTCTAACTAGGCTGAAGATAGCCCTTTCGTACTTCATCTTTTAACATATACTACCATTTCTTTCTTATTTCATTAGATGGTCAATCCTTTTCCCGATTATTGAGACATCCATTCTTATTGCCTCCTCTATCACCCCTCTTATTAGATGTAACCGTGTATGGGAACAACTTGTAATGGAAAGTAATAAAGATTATTTAAATGAAGCTTCTTATTATCTAGAATGAAGAATGAAGAATGAAGGTGTGAAGCTAGAAATAATAGATTTTTCAGCACTTAATGAAAGCAAGATTAGGTTGTAGATCTAGCAGATCTATGACTAGTCTGGCAGTTGGTTGACTTTGGAGTTCATTATAGTTGACACCTTTGTTAAACAATCCCCATTGAGGTCGATCTATAATAGCATAGCTAGAACTTGGTAGTTTTGGGTATTTGTTCCAGATAAATATAACATGCTATGAATAAGAGATTAACACATATTGTCTAATAAATCATTTTTTTACACACTATTATTTATAGAATTAACGTGAGACATTAAATAGAGTTATAGAGAATGAGACCTGATGAGTCTTGCATAATTCAATAATAATACTAATAAATAGTAGTATATTTTTCTTGTATACTATCATATGTATATCATACAGGTCTGAGAAGGCTAGTGTGTGTGTGTGTGTGTTTTTCTTTTCCAACTAATTAAGGCTTGCTGGTCCCGAAAGAAAAGGAGTAAAAAAGACAAACTGGGAAGGTTATAAGGGGCCCTTTTTTCAACAGATGCATTCATCTACCAATAGGCAAGTTAATAAGTAGGGAATGGTTACTTTCTAGATGTTTATTCTGTGGAAATCCTCTTTCCCACGTTTATTCTCAGTTCAAATTTAAGATTTAACTTTACTTTTTTCCCCTGCTACGATAAACCATGAAACTTGCATTGTACATATAGTAGTCTACTAGTCTATCACTGATAGGCATAAATAACTGTAAATGAATAATAATATACATTAGAGCAAAAATCCCAGAGAAACTTTTCTGTTTCTTGTGAGCATTATTGAAAATATATAACTAAATCATTCAAACTTTAAGCTTATACTAGTACTTTTGTTCCGGATGGGTTGACACTTTTCCACCTAAAGATAAAGAGACTGTGACAAAGAGAAGGGTTGCTGTGATTCTAAGCATTAAGGCATGGGAAGCCATTTGCACAAATGATGACAATCTTGATAGACAACGCCATTGGCCAATGGCCAACAAGGACTGATAATTCGAGCATTAATGCTACCCAATTACTACCTTTATTTCCAAATTAAAGCATCAGTTTGTCTGCTCTTAATTCTTTTTTTTCCTTTTCCTTTTTACCCTTTGGGTTTTCTTAGGAATGAGGACAATCATGATGTTAACTATGATAAGGAGACACTTTTTTATGTTTGTTACACTTCGATGAAGCTTTCCATCAGACAATTTCGAAGTTTACCAAAAATAGTGTGGTGATAAAGAGAGATTTGGCTACTAATGTGCCCATACTTTCTTGTTTCAAGGGCAATATTCAAAATACTGTATTTGAGTTTCTCAAATATAAATTTATTTTATTATCAATTATTGCTACATCATTTAAAAAGTCTTCAATTAATATTTAAATATGGTGATTACACAAAATATTCTATAAACATTTTTATTGAAACGAGATTAAGCTCAATCACAATAAAGAAACTATTATTGTGAAAATATTTAGATACAATCCTTTGGGTGTTGTCTGCTAATAAAAAAATAACAATGTTATCACCATCGATTTGACTCTATTGTTGTTTTTTCTCTTACTCTTGCTCTCGTTTACTTTTACGTTCATTTTTTTTAACTCTTCCTTTGTGTTTTGTCTTGTGTGATACATTCTTTTAACAAGTTGGAAAGATACAAATCTTACCTTGATCTTTGGCAACACCTAGACACTTATGAATTGTGTCAATTCTACAACGATAACTACCTCTTTGGCTTCAACACCCGAAATTTGAGAATGACGAAGAAGAAGAATGTCGACACAATTGCGTTGTCTTCACAACCATCCTTGTTCAACATCAACATAGCTTGTATGTGCAATCCAATGAACCCTAACCTTGTAACCTACAACTAATATAAATGGGAGAGTAAGTCATTACAAAAAGAGAGAATAAAAATAGCAAAAAGGGTGAAGAAAATAGTGAAGTGGATGAGATATTGGGAGAAATAGAAAGGGGGGTTTGTAATTAGAAAGAAGGAGTTGAGGAGGATTCTTTGTTTTTGCTCTAAAGAACACAAATAACTTCAAAATTAGCGACAACCTTACCAATGTTATTTATTTTAATATGAAAAACTTGTAACAAAAATGAGATTTGAAAGATTGAGTTAATGTAGGCTCGGCTCATTGATGCAACGTTCAGTATTTATTAGTCATTTAATGTTTTGTGAACTTAACGTTGACCTAGCTGATGCCAAGACCCACACTAAGTTCAACATTTATTATGTATTTATTATTCATTTATTAGTTATCAATTGGGTGTCAATGACACTAAGTAAATAACTTGGTTAGATCAACACTATGTATTTAAATATTAAAAAAAACCATAGAATTAAAAAGGTTGCATGCAAGTAGCGTTGTAGTTAACATTAATGCTAAACTTATAATTCTGAATAACCTTTTCTTGTAATGTTCTCTTTGATTAAGAAAATAAAAAAATATATTTTAAATTAGATGGGATAAAACAAATTCACCTCATTCCATTATATTTTATTTTAAAAAATCTAAACAATGAGAATTAATTTCATTATATTTTAATTATTGTTTATTTTAATCATTTTCATCAATGTGAAGATAAATATAATTTTGTTGGAAATCACATTAGTAATTTGATACTTGAAATTAGAAGTTAACACATGTTTTGTAAGATATTTCAATTAGTTTTTAATTTTTTTATGAGTTAAAAAATTTGTTTGATTTTTCAGTGAATAATATCTTTTTAGTAACTTGTAACATTTTTTAAAACACTACTTGCAATCATATTTTCTAAAACTCTAGCTTATACCTTTTAATTTTTTTATATTTTATTTCTTTTTTATCCATAAAATATTTATTCAATTTTCTTATTATCCATTTTAAATAGAACATGATTTTATTTGTTTGCTTATTTCACTCATTTCTCCTACACACTTTTTATATTACACTATTTATTTTAACCATTGTTTAATTTATAAATTAAATATATTATTTCAACAATAATAAATTTTAGATTTATTATATTTTTAAATAATTTTATATTAGATAATCAAAGAGTTGGATACTAGCATGAATTATCATTTTTTAGATTGACTTTTTTCAATCTTGCAACTCATTCTCTGACAAATGTTTCAAAATTTCATACTAGCATCCAGCTCTTTGATTATCTTTCTCATTTGTATTCAATCTCAATGAAATGCATTAATCTTTTTCCTTGAAAAATGTAATTAGAGCTTAAAGATATTGTTTTAATTTTCATTTAAATTAGTTTACATTTAAAAGTCAAATTAATTTACATTAAAAATTTAAAATTAGTTGTCGTTTAAAAAAAAATGCTTATTTTAAAAATATATAATTTAATTTTAGAAAGAAAATTGAATAACCAATAATGCGACTTTTTTTTACTTATAAATTGTCCTAATCCATTAAAAACTAGTTCGCAATAGAGTGGATAAAAGTATTCGCATACTTTATCGAGTTATTTAGGCCAACATAGCTTTACTATAGCCGTACCAAAATTGATACTGTTCCAAACATAGGCATTAGGGAAGTTTCAAATGAAACTGAAAATTACAGGTATGTTGTAGATGAAGAGACATGGACGGCCAAGATTGCATCACGAAATGTAATCTAATCAAGACGTCCACGCATTAAGTTAATAGTACCTACATTATTTATTGGCAATTAATTAACTACCAAAAGCCAATGATGTTACATGTGATTGCCAAGTGGACGGTCAAGATCCAAAAAGCGGACCCTACGATGCAAAAAAGACAGATGTCATGAGATAACTGGGTATCCCCGAATTTCCCGCCCTTGAGCACAATGGGACCCGCTTATGCTTTTTGCTGGTTGTATTAATGTCATGTACCTACAATTTTTAATTATCCACTCCACACTGTAATTCATAAAATGCCCTCAGAACCTCCCTATTGTAATCAAACTATATTCTTATTGTATTATATAATTAAAGTTTAATGTTTTTTTTCTATTATGTTTCATAATTATTTTATTTTGATATATTAAATTTTAAAAGTTTTATTTTTATTTTTTATATTTTTAAATATATTATTTTTGTCATTCTTTCAATATTTCATTAAAAAATGTTAATGTTATGTCAATTTTTAAATTTTAAAAAATAAACAAAATAATATATTTCGAAAACATAAAAAATTATAATAAATTTTTAAAATTTAAAGTAATAAAACAAAATAATTGTGAAACATAATGGATTAAAAGTGATATTAATTTTTTTTAAATAATTAACTTTATATATTGATAGTTAAGTCTATCATTATCTTTATTTTTATTTTAGAAAAATAAAAAATTAAAAAAATTATCATCTCTTTCAATCTCTTTTAGATATAAAAGGTAGAAGATGCAACACCACACAGATTACATTACGTCAACACATAATCTCGTTGGAACCATTAAAAAATTTGGCCGCATAGAAAGGTTGTGTAAATGATTAAATTGAATGAAGAAAATAATATTAATAGTAATATGAGAGTAAAAGTTATTTTATGTGATTTTCAAATCCATATTTTCTTCATTTACTTAATATTTTTTATTTTTTTAAAATAAAAAATATTGATAATTTTTAGCTATTATTATGTTAGCTTAACTATTATAAAATTTAAAACATTAACCGACACTAAGTTTTTAACAAAAAATTTAAAAAAGACCAAAATGATGCATTTCAAAAATAGTAAAGACCAAAATCAAACTTTTAAAACATAATGGACAAAAATGACATTAAATCATTTTAAATTTTAAAAGTTAACATAACACTAACTTTTCTAATGGAAAATTGAAAAAAATATATCAAAATAATACATTTTAAAAATATAAAAGATCATAATTAAACTTTTAAAACTTAATGTATCAAAATAAAATAATTGTAAAACATAATACACCAAAAATCATTTTTTTAGACAATAATTAATTAACTCCTCAGCTAATTAATATATTATCTTCTTCATTCAACATGCGAAAATATCAATAAGCATTTTGTATGGTAAAAGTTAGAGAAATCATTTAATAAATAATTAAAAATTATTCATTTAAAAATAATAATTAAAATTTATACATAATATATTAAATAGTCTCAATTGATTCAGATATTATTTTAAATTATATAATGCATTAAATAATATATTAAATTACTTAGGACTTTTTAATGTATTTTATATTTAATTATTTATTAAATGATTTTTTTAAATTTTAGTATATAAAAATATTATTAATATTGTAATAAATTTAATGCAAAAGATAAATGTTAGAAAAAGAGTGTCTTTCTAGTCTTTATACTTCCAGCCATGATTAAGGTTCCTATATCATGAAGTTAGTCTTCAAATTTTAAAAAGCACGTGGATTTAGTCAATTCTCTAAGAACTTATTATATTTTTTCAAAATTTACAGGAATTATATTTATGTATATCCTTTAAAGTTTGAAGACTAAATTCTGAAAATCGTTTGATTGAAAATATATAACTGTAAACGTATTTTTTTATTTTATATAAGTAAAATTTACAACAAATAAATACTTTTAAGTGTATAAATTATATTACAATTAAAATTTATAGTTGATAAATATTTTTTAGCATGCAAATTATATTTTAGATTACAGATAAATAATTTCTATTATGATATACAATTATTTTTAGTTACTGATAATTTATTTTAAGAAAATATTTAAATTCAATTTAAAAATAAAGATGAAAAAGATAGATTGAATGAAAAAAGATTAAGAAAAATCTTTAAAAATATTATTGATAAATAAAAATTCTGAAAAGTATTATCATTAAATAATACTTATTAAAAATATAAATAAAGTGAAATTTATCAACCAACTCTTGATACAACAATCACAATTTTTATCTGTTAATGAAATGATTCAGGATTTAAATTTTGACGATAGAATACTCATCTTTTTTGGGCACTCATAATTTCGGCAAAGATGAGTGAATACTTTTTGGAGAATTGATTTAGACCAATTGTCACGGTGATAAAAGAGGAATTTTATAATTAATTTTGTATAATGATTTATTTAATGGGAGTGGTTTGGTGAAAGGGCATTTGTGGAAAAAGACTTAATTGGTATAGACACCCACTATACGGTAACGTACACTGGGGAACAACCCACGCATACGCTCCTTGGCGGCATTTCGCGTCAACTGTGGTTTTGGATTTTCTTCTCTCTCTTTCTTTCGCTTCCGTTGTTTTTTCTACCAACAAAAGGATCGAAAGCTCTGCATTCGGGAGCGTTTTCTCGTTCTCTTGCACCCTCACTTTCAGTTTCAGCTGCTTCTTTTCTTTCATCATTTTTTTCTGCTTCATTGTTCAAGGGCTGAAAATAGTTCGCGCAAGATTTTTAGGTCAGTGCGTTTCCGAAATCCCGCGCTTCGTTTTAGATCCGCTAGCTCCTTTGTTCACATTTCGAGTCCTGCATTTATCGGAATTCTTTTGGTTGGTGAATCTGTTGCATTTGTTGTTTATGGAGTTTTAGACGATTGATGTTCATTCATATTATATTAGATTGCGCATGAGTTTGGTGGTGCTGTACCTCGGATATATTTTTTTTTCTTTTTGACCAAAAAAAATTGTTTGCTTCTTAATTCATTCGTTTTTTCTTGATTGTTTTGATAGTTTCAGTCGTGTGTCTATGTTTCTGTTAGTAGGTTATTGCGATGCATTGAGGAAGATGATTGTGTTGTATTATGTTTATGATTGGATTTTGGAAAACTTTCGTTATACTAGTTTGGATTTTACAGTCTTTGAATTAGTGCAGAGAATTTTATTTTATGCAGACATGGAAAGGGGGAGAGGATGCCTTTTTTTTATTATTTATCAACTCATTGCTAATTGTATATTGCATCTGTTTCATCTCATAGTGTTTGGATTTTTTGCTATGTTGGGTTTAGATTCCACTTAATTTCTGAAGGAATTTGCTGTGCAGGCTTTTGAGTCCTATTATGGCAACTGATGCTCTTGTGATTTCCAATGGCAATGGCAATGGCAATGCCAAGTCAGAGCTGCATCCGCAGAGGACTTACCAAGTAGTAGTGGTTGCAACCAGAGATATGGGCATTTCTAAGGATGCAAAACTGCCCTGGACATTACCTACTGAACTCAAATTTTTTGAGGAGATCACTACAACAACATCTGATCCGGGGAAGAAGAATGCCGTTGTGATGGGTAGGAAAACATGGGAGAGCATCCCTCCTGAGAACAGGCCACTTCCTGGTCGCCTTAATGTTGTTCTGACTCGCTCGGGTAGCTTTGATATTGCAACAGCAGAGAATGTTCTTATATGTGGAAGTATGGCTTCTGCTATGGAGCTGTTGGCTTCTTCTCCTTACTGCCTATCAATTGAGAAAGTATTTCTCACAGGAGGTGGAGAGATATTTAGGTATATTTATATTTTTGTAACCTTCCTTCTTTTTTCTCTCTGCTTCTCTCCTTTTGTAATCATATTAAGCTCTTTCACTGTTGTAGCTGATGACAATTTTCATGTACAGAGAGGCTCTTAATGCACCTGGATGTGAAGCTGCCCATATTACAGAAATTGAGGCAAGCATTGAGTGTGACACTTTTATGCCTCGAGTTGATACCAATGTATTTCAGACATGGTATTCATCTTTCCCTTTGGTGGAAGACAACCTCCGCTATTCTTTCACCACTTATGCGCGTGTAAGGAGTTCTCCACCAGAGTTCCTGGATCAGAATGCTGATCCATTTTTTTATAATAATTCAGACTCTTTCAAATTTGAGGTCAAGAAATTTTCTTTTCTTCCCAAAATGGTTTATGAGAGACATGAGGAGTTTAAGTATCTTAGGTTGGTTCAAGAAATCATTTCTGAAGGCACAACTAAGGATGATAGGACAGGGACTGGTACCTTGTCGAAATTTGGCTGCCAGGTAATATTTTGATTGGTCTGTTGATGAGTTGCTATGATTTATATGCTTATTTCGTCCTCTATAATTCCACAGATGAGGTTTAATCTGCGCAGAAACTTTCCTCTTCTAACAACAAAGGTATGTATGAATTTTGGTTTTGGGTTCATATATACTACTGCATAGTAATTTCTTATTTGTGTGCTACTTATCTGATGCAATTGTTGTTTGTGTTTATTGCTTGAAAGTTTATTGGAGAAGACTGAAGAATATCTGTTGTACATCTTGATATAAAAGTTGACATGATTTATTCATTTGGTTCCTAGAAAGTATTTTGGCGAGGGGTAGTTGAAGAGCTTCTTTGGTTTATCAGTGGCTCAACAAGTGCCAAGGTAATAATCTATTACCAATCTTTCCCACACACAGGCATGCACACATGACTTTTTCTAGTTAGGTTACAATTCACAAACTAGCTAGCATGAGCTAAATATCAGTGAACTTTAGGATGGTGCACTTGATATTTTTTATAGCTGGGGGTAGAATATGGGTAGTAGATATATGGAAAGCTTTGGAGTCTCCAACTGAACTCACTATCCCAATATTATTTTGTTTTCAAATTTTTAATCAACTTATAAATTGTTGATCAAAACTATATAATATGATTGGATTCTTATTAATCTATGCACAAGTGAATAAAATATTAGTACCTTGTATGCTCAATGTTTTCTTAGTTAAGAACGTAAAGATACAAAAGAAACAATATATGTGCCATATGCTTCACAAGATCAAAAAGAGTTTGTTGAAGTATGAGTTTTTTAGTGAAATAATAAAAGGCCAGGCTTAAGAAGCTCTGAACTCATATCTGTTACTGGATTCACGAATTTATAGGCTGGGATGATTACATAAGTTGACTCTAATTTTGATATTAGATCCCGACGATCCTTTTGGATGTTCATATAATTGACTTATTGTATATACTATTTTTTTAAAAAAAATTATTTGCAATTGGTATAAAATATCAGTATAAAACAGTTTCATGATGGCATGGTTAGCACCTGTTGCATTATTTATACTCTAAAAAATGCCTCTGGACCAAAATTCAATTCAATTACTGCATTACATGAAGTGGTTGTTATTGATTCACAAGAAGGCCTCTTACTGGTTCATTAGATATGACTACAATGATTTTTATTCTGGAAGCATGTTATATTGACAGGCGCTGCAGGAAAAAGGCATTCATATATGGGATGGCAATGCATCCAGGGAGTACCTTGATAGGCAAGCATAACCATCTACTAATTTTTGAATTGCTAATTTTTTCTTTTCTATGCAGTTATTAACCGGAGTTGCTATTTATATACAGCATTGGTTTGACAGAAAGGGAGAAGGGTGACTTAGGACCTGTTTATGGGTTTCAGTGGAGGCACTTTGGAGCCAAGTAAGTGGATGTGCCTTTATCTTTGTAAGTCATTAGGCTGCATTTCGTAGGATTGCTCAGCTCTGTATTTCTCATCTACATTTTACAGGTATACTGACATGCATGCTGACTACTCTGGCCAAGGATTTGATCAGCTTTTAGATGTTATTAACAAGATAAAGCATAATCCCAATGATCGAAGGATCATTCTCTCAGCGTGGAATCCATCTGATCTTAAATTGATGGCACTTCCACCCTGCCACATGTTTGCACAGGTCCGCAGCTATATTTGGGTTTCTCTTTGGAAGAGCTCTCTCTTTTTCTCTCATGAAGTTTTGTCAACTTCCTTTTATTGTTTTTTCCCTGTAGTTCTATGTAGCTAATGGGGAGCTATCATGTCAAATGTATCAGCGATCTGCCGACATGGGCCTGGGTGTCCCATTTAATATTGCATCTTATGCACTCCTGACATGCATGATCGCTCATGTTTGTGGTATGCAAATTATGCCAGCTTTGCTAGACTTAAATTTGTACTCAGACGCACATACCATCTTAAATCCGACTTTCATGGGTTCAATAGAGATTTCTCATTGTTTGATTGTAGGGAAATACAGCTTTTATATAAAAGGAAAATTGACATTAGATATTGGACTGATCAATCCATCTGTCATATCCTGTTTTTGTCAGACCTTGTTCCAGGTGATTTTATCCATGTTATTGGGGATGCACATGTTTACCGCAATCATGTGAGACCCTTGCAGGAACAGCTCCAGAACCAACCAAAACCTTTTCCAGTATGTGTAAATGTTTAAGGATTTCGTTTGCTTTAATGTAGATGCTCACAAATATTTACCATTATGCATTCGTATAAATTGCCTTTTCCTTGTTGATTACCTAAACTTCTATTCAGATTTTGAAGATAAACCCAAAGAAGAAAGATATAGATTCTTTTGTGGCAGCTGATTTCAAGCTCATAGGATATGATCCTCACCAGAAGATAGAAATGAAGATGGCTGTTTAGGGATCTTGTGAGATTCTCAATCCCTGCTTCAGGCCGTTATGCTTTCTGATGTGAGGCAAGTAATATATATTTATTTTTCCATGATTTTATTTATGTAAAGGAGATTTGTATTATCTGGTTGAGACTTGTCACCTGGGCAGTATGGCAAACCCAAAAATAGGATTTTAGGATTCATTTTGAACTAGTTTTGACTTGATTTTCTGAATTTAAGGGCACACACTTAAAATACGTTATTAATTTCTCTGCTTTTTAGCAAAATTTATGTGGAGAATACACAGGTAGTACACCGTACATTTTTTTGAATATGTCTAGGCACTTGTTTTTGTGTTTCCATATTTTGCTCATCATACTGAAACATGGCATTGCCATTTTTTCAGGCGCAATCATAGGACGTATATGATAAATTTATGGACAAATAAAAGAATACTTGCTGGACATACTTCAAGCTTTGCATGTTACTATAGTATTGGGAATCCTTTAGGTCCACATCACATGTATCGTGGCTCTAAGGTGATTTAGGTTAATTTCATTTTCATTTATTTTCGATGTAGACGTTCTGGTATATTATTGAGGGATCAGCGACTTGACGCTTTAAGATTAGAGATGTCTTATTTTGTGTTTGGCAATTTTAATTTGAGAGAAAGGAGGGACAGCCTAGATTCACTATTCGAATGTTGCATTGCTACATCCTTTTTTCTGGCTATGTTTCATCGTTTTACAAACTGTTCGTTGTTTCTTATTTTTTGGTGCTTCTGTACATATTGTCCTTTGCCAATTTTCGGTTCTGATTTGAAGAGATCAGCGCGAAAACGAGGAAGGGATGGATGGATTAAAACAATACATATTATGTATCTAAACTCAAAGTGCTCAAAAGAACATTAGTTGAATTTTACTATTTTCCCCCCCTCTAAATTATCCATGGATATCTGGGTTCGGTTGCACTTTTTCTTTTGTAAATATTAGAGTCTCCACAGTCCACCAGGATTTTCGTTTATAAAAATGATAGTTTTTGTTGAGTTTACATTTTATGATAATACATTAAAAATAAAGGAAATGGTAGACTTTCTCAATGGATTTTTTAATGCACTAATAGTTTAGCTTCGGCAAAGTACATAATAAATTTTTATTTTATATAATTAAAATTTGTAAAATAAATATTTTTTTAATATATAAATTGTATTTTAGATTTACAATAAATAATTTATAATGTAATACAAAGATGTTTTTAATTATTGATAACTTTTCAAAAAATAAAATTTAATTTAGAAAAAAGATGAAAAAATAGATTAAAAATGATAAGAGATTAAAAAAAATATTCAGCTGGAAATAAAAGTAGAGTGGTTTGAAATAATCCAAAATTAATTTTTTGAATTAGTTGTTAAATCAAATTAATTTTGAAATTAAAATTAAGAATGATAGATCTGATTAAAAAACTTAGTAAGATTGAATGCTTTTATTAATTTAACTTCTCCTTTTTCTTGCAAGTTGTTTTTGTTATTGAATCAATCTCTTTATTTCTAATCGTTTTCGATATTTCTTCACCTTGAAAAAGTAATCACTACCGATTGATTCCAGGGTACCCTTGATATTGATGTTACTGAGATTAGTAGTGAAAAGCACATTTCTTGTCATCTTATGTTTTCTTTATTTGTCCTTTTATTTAAAGTGCAGCGTCATAAAATATTAACATTAACAATTACTTCCATTTATTTTTATCTATTATTTTGAAAGAATTTTTATATTTTATTTATTGTTTTAAAAGTCTAATTAGATAACATAAATTTACATTTTCATAATTATGCATTTACCTTTTCACTCATGAAAGAGAAAGAAAAATAACGTAAAAAATGTTAAGAGTAATAAATATCACATATTGAAGATGAATTAAGAAAAAATAAGAAAATTCTTAATAGAAATAAGAATATTAATTGTATTTCTTATTTCACATATTGTAATCTTAAATTACAAATAAAAAGGAACAAAGAGAGAAAAAAATTGAAGTGATTTTTATTTTTCTCGGTAGAGTTTTTTTATTTCATACATGTGAGCACGGATCAAAATGTATCTCTCAGTTGTGTCAAACTTAAAAGATTTTTTTTAATTAACTAGAAAACTTCATGTTTTTTTTACAATCTTACTTGCTTAGCTCTATAAGTATTATTTTAGAAAAGTATTATTATTACGTTAAGTTTGAGGGTGGATATTTACCAAAGGACAATGGTTGTTGATGTTTTATGGAGTGCATCCATTTTGTATGTCATTTTCTTTACTTACTTTTTGGTACCATAACTTTATTCTTTCTTATGACCTGAATATATTGTTTATCTGATGAGTCAGTCGGCCAAAAAACTATTCTATCTTTAGTGATGTGAGTTAAATACATTGTATAATTAATATATTTAATTTATTACTGTGATTTGTATGATTTATTTAATTTAATGACCCGGAAAAGAAACTATTCTTTCTTAGTTGATATTCACTTATCTTTGGATAAGAAATTTCAAAATTTTAATAAATTTAAAATGTATAGAATTTGAATTAATTTATTTTTAATTTCTTTCATTTTTTAAATGTTTTATTTAGATAAATCAATTTAAATTTTTTTTATTTTAAATTCTTTGTTTGGATAGGGCAATTTAATTTTTTTCATATGTAAAATTTTAATTTTATATTTTAAATAAATGAAATTTTAATATTAAATTTTATAAAAAATAAACATAATTTAATTTTGAAATATTAATTAAAAAATATTTTCAATTTTTAATAATATATAAATATAAAATATTGATAATTTTAACTAGGGTTAATTTGTTTGACCACAACCAGTGATGTTTTTAAACCCACATCAACCAAAGCTATTTTTCGGTCGACATTAAATAGGATTTTTTTTTGTCAAAGTATGCCGAGAATATTTGTCAACTGACATCAGTCAGGACTATTTTTTGGCTAACGTTGGTTGAGTCTATTTTTTAGACAATGTTGGCTAGATTTTTTTTACTAACATCGACTAGGATTTTTTTGACTGACATCGGCTAGGGTCTTTTCGAACGACATTGACCTAGGCTATTTTTAGCCAACGTCGGCCTAAAAAATTCTAGCAAGCGTTGACAAAACAATCTACCCAATATCGACTAAAAAATAGTTTGGTCGATGCCAACCGATAGAACCTATCCAATGACGGTCGAAAAACATCATTGGTCAACATTGGCCAAAAAATCCCTAGTCGAAGTTGGCTAAAAAATAGCTCTGACCGATGTCGACTGAAAAAACTCTAGTGGATGTCGACTGTAAGAAACTAGCTGATGTTGACTAAAAATAGTCATGCCCGATGTTGGTAAAAAATACCTAGTTGGTGTTAATAGAAAAAATCCTAGTTAATATCAACCAAAAAATCTAGCTAATGTGATTAAGAAATAGTTTTGGCTGATGTCAGCCAAAAAATCCTAGTCAATATTAGCAAAAAAATCTTAACCAACGTCGGCTAAGAAAATCTAGTTGACATCAGTCAAGACACCCTAGCTAACATCAGCTAAAAAATAACCTTAACCGATATTGACAAAAAATAACTTAGGCTGATGTTGGCTGGAAAAACCTAGCTGACGTCAACTGAAAAACCCTAACAGATGTTTACTCAAAAGTTAGTCACGATCGATGTCAGTAGAAAAAATCTAGCCAATGTTAGCAAAAAAAATCATTGGTCAATATCAACTGAAAAAACCTGGATGACAACGGCCAAAAAAATCCTTAACCAACATTAGCAAAAATTTTCCATGAGTGACGTCAGTGAGAAAATAACCCTAACCAATATCATCTAAAACAAATCTTAACCAATATCGACAAAAAATAATTTTGGTTGACATCATATAAAAAAATTCTGACCGGAAAAACTTCGATCAACGTCAGTGAAAAATAACTTATGTCGATATCGGTCGTAAAAACTTTGATTACTTGTGAGTGTTGAGCGAAAAAGAGTCAAGAGCAAGAACGTGAGTTAGAGTGAATATCTCTGAAAAAAGAATTTCAAATTCTATATTTTTTGAAAGAATTTGAAATCCCACTATTTTAGTCAATCAAAATGATTCATAAAAATACCAGAAATTCAATTTCCTTTCAAATATTTTATCCAAACAAATTATTTTATCATGAATCATTTTAAATTCCTAAAAAAAATGAATTCACTTGCTAAATTGTTCCATCCAAACACAGTGTTAGCTATGTTTTAAGATTTTCTCTTATACAATGTCTTCTAACACTCCAAGTTGTCTCCGTGCTGGAAAAATATGTTTTGATTCATATGGTTGAAAATTAGGGATAGGCGCACACAGAGAGAGATCAGACAGAAGATTCAATCCTTAGAATACTGTGTTCATGGTCACACTCATATAGTTATTGCTTTTAATCCTTTTTCATTCTGTTTTTTTATACAAGTTTTGGGTTTCGTAATCATCCTTCATTTTCAAAACTCTCTGCGGACTCAAAGCATTCAATGGTGAGAGCTGCTTTGTTCTTTTCATGGTTTCGTCCCTTCTCTATAAGGAGCTCCATCAAGCTTTCTAATGCAATTTCCGGGTCTTCATTCTTCAAAAACTGCTCCCCCACCTCCGCAGGAGTCACATTGGTCGTCTTCAGCAATGTCTCAACTTCAACAAAAAGTGGGTGCTCTGTGATCCCAAGGTAATTAAAAGCCAGCATTTTGAACCCACATGGGGTGCAGTAAGTCATGTCGATATGCACATCCATACGGCCAGGGCGCAACAGAGCAGGGTCCAATTTGTTCTTGTGATTGGTCGTGAACACTATGATCCTCTCATCCCCACAACTAGACCACAACCCATCTATGAAATTCAGGAACCCCGATAACGTCACCTGCAAGAAAGAAAAAGTAAACAAGCAAAATTACAACATGACAGAAAACATACACACACACACAGATTAATAGATTATCACACCCACCACATCAGAATAATATAGTGAAAATTCAGTTGCAAGTTGCTTCAGTATTTAATTTTGTCTCAATAGTTTATACTGACACTCTCTCTAATTTTAACTGAAGAAAGTACCAAAAGCATGTAATAAAATATATCAGTTTTGTCTACATAGTACTGTGTATAACAACAATATTAGCTACAATACCAAAGCTTTTGAGTATCATAGACCACAATTCAAAAAAGAGTAAACTAGTAATGTTTCAGTTCCTTAAAGTGTATTATGATGTTGTCAAAATAGTCCATGAAACTAAATCAATTTTAAACAAGAAGTTTCTTTAATTCCAGGGATTAATATGATAGTTTCAGAAAAAAAAAAAGTGGTTTAATCTTCCAAACCTTGTATAGTGAGCTGATTTAGTGATTTGATACCTGGGGTTTTGGATTGTCATGTGGGTGGAAAGGCCATGGTGTGATAGCAACTGGTTGCGATGATTTGGGTTTTGCAAGCCTATCCTGCAATGTAAGGGAACAATCAATATCCTCAACAACAAGAATAGAGCGATTCCCGGTGCCAATCAACAGCTTCCTGAGGTCAGTGTTTCTCCTAACATCAGTAAGTTCCAAGTCATAGACATCAAAATTCAGATAATTGGCCATGGCAGCGATCAAGCTCGATTTCCCAGTGCCTGGAGGACCAGATAGCAAGTATCCTCTCTTCCAAGCCTTTCCAACATTCTTATACAAAAACTTCCTCTCAAGAAACGTATCCAAATCCTTTATTATCATCTCCTTCATCTCCAAATCCATCGCCAGCGTCTCGAACTTGGCGGGATGGTCCAGATTCACGCCCTGCCACATCTCGCACCCTCTCCTTCCCACCATCCTCATGTCCGCCGGCGTGAAGAGCTTCAGCGTCTTCCTCCGCTCACGCGCCACCTCGGCTTCCTCCATCACGCGCGGGAGGTACTCCGAGAGGACCATGTCCCTATGCTTCTTGTGGAATCTCAGCTCGAAGAACCGAACCTCGGATTTCGAAAAGGAGTGGAAGGAGTCCTGATGGATGAACCTCGCGGGGACGCGTTCGGAGACCAGTTTCCACCGGAACTGGACGGAGTTGAAGGTGTCGGTGGTTTCTCCGTTGCGCTCCACGAGGAGGGAAACGTGGCGCGATTTCGGGGGCAGGGTGGCGCGGAAGCGTTTTGTATCGGGGGCGGCGTGGGGTTTGAGGTAGAGCTGCGCGGCGCTGAAGAGGGGATTTGGCGTCAGCCCGTGAAACTCATCGATGACCAGAGTCAGTTCGGAGGAGAATGAGGAGAGGAGTTTCGACAGTTTGCAGCGGAGGTAGTGGTGGAGCTCCGCCGGGACGTAGTCGCGGGCGAGGGAACGGAGGAGCATCGCGGTGGCCACCACGGAGGCCGCGGTTTGGAGTTTGGGAGTCATGATTGGGCCGGGCCGGGCTGGGCTGCTGTCGGATTTGAAACGGACAGTAAAACAGAGCGATCAAGGGGAATCGATCAATTGATTATTCATGTAATTGTGAACGTTTACTACTTTAGGTATTTACTCTTTCTTCACGGAAATTTCTACGGAAATTTCTTTGCAGTTCAGTGCGTGACGAGTGACGGTCCCCTAAATTGGATTCCCGGGCTGAATACCACTATTACCCTTAGATCCGAGTGTGAGGTACGCTGTGTTTGTCAAACCAAATCACTGTTGCTAGTCCATTATTATTATTATTAATTATAACACAAAAATGATTTTTAGATATTCAAATATCTATTTGACATCAAAAAAAATAAAAGATAAAAATGATAAGTGGTGTAATAGAAAAATAATAGATTTTTATTAAGAGTTTAAAAAGTGAGATATTTAAAAATATATTTTTATATAGCTTGGTTCAAAAGTTTGTTCATTATCAAATTCAAATATATTTAACATATTGCGCTACAATTTATTGTATAAACACTGGTCGGGTTATTGTATAATTCACAACTTACAACATAATTATTGTCACATCAAGTATTAAACACACACACTTATTCACAACCAAATAACATGTCCACAATTTAACATCTCATAATGTTACAATCCACCATCACAGGTTTACATGTATCTTACAAATTAACACATGTTCTACTTTGTACTTATACTCGATTTCAACAATAATATTATAAGGAAGCACTGCTCATGAATTATACAATACTCACGACCTCACATTCGTGTTTCAAACACGTTTAACACAATGCACACATTGGTTCCTAATTAGGAAACCTACATTTTCCCTTTAACAATACGCATCAACATTTTTTAAAAAATAAACACTGGTCGAGTTATTGTATAATTCACAGCTCACAACACAAGTAATATCACATCAAGTGTTATCTACGCACTTATTCACAACTAAAACTCATGTTCACAACTTCGCATCTCATTATCTCACAATCAACCATCTTATGTTCACGTGTATCTCGCAATTTAACACATTCAACTTTGCACTTATACTCAATCTCCATAACAATATTATAATCTCAAAGTAATATATTATTTTACAATTAATCATATATTCAATTTATCACTTATATACAATTTCAATCACAATTTCATAATCTCAATATAACAATTTATACAAAAGGTTTATCACAACATGGGAGAGTAAAACCCCTCAAATAATTTCACCCAATTAATCAAAATCGTAGGTATAAAAAAACAAAAACACCAAGAACACTCAATTTTATCAACCAATTCACATCAAGATATCAATATCGTATTTATAATCATAAAGGAAAAATTATAATTCAATAAACATAAAAAAATAAACCACAATTTAATCCTCTAAGGATCCCTACACATGTTCATTCTAACTTCAATTGTGATAAATTCATCCCTTACCTCTAAGCGGGCCCACATGTGTATTGTGAGAGCAATAACAACATCTCTAGCAGTTTCATGAGATTTCTCAAGATTTTCCTTTGACTACTCTGATAGGGTTTCCAAACGTTTGAGAGAAAGAGAATAGATTGAAGTCTTCATTCCACTGTCTACGTGCGACGAGTATTTCTCCATCCAAATATATTATTTTGAACCACATATCAAAATTTCATGACAATCCAACGGTTAACGAAGTTTCTGCGGGAAAAGAAAAATCTAAGATGAAAAGGGTATTTCTCTTAGCTCTTACATGTTTTCATAATTTCCAACGGTGATAATGTTTGGAAATGAGTTCCAAACCTGATGCTCAAATTTCGAGACGATTCAACGATGAATGATTTCGAGATCGTTTTTTTTTTTCTGAGATAAATTTGGTGGTATGCAAAAGAAAGAAAGGATTTTAGGAGGAAAAAAGAGAAAATAAAACTGAGAGGAAGAGGATGCATAAAAATTATGGTCGGTCTTACAACTGATCTAACATGTCTCTATTAGGATACTCACAACCTATCATTTACTTTATTTATTTATTTTTATTATTTTATAAAAACAAACTCTATTTTATTCCTTATCAAATGAATAAATAAAATATCCTTTTTATTTTCTCTCAAATTATTATTTTAATTAATAAAATTATTTCTCTTTATTTATTTATTTATATAAAACTCAATATTTTCTAAAACTCTATTTTTTTTAATAAATATCATTTTAATTTATATACGAAAAAATGGAATATTACACATTCCATAATTAAGTATACATAATTCCATAATTACTCATTCTGGAAGTGTTCAATTTTTTTTTCTATTTCAAATTCTCCAATCCGGGAGGTGAAATGGATATGAAGGAAAAGTAAAGAAAGAAGCAAACGATTTTTTTTTGTCCATTCAAGTTTTCTATGAGGTGCAAAAAAAAAACCTGGGTGCATTAAGCAATTTCATTTAACTTTTTATTCTTTTACCTTGTAGGCCATTTTTTGGGTTAGATACTAGATTTAGGGGTTGGGGTCCTCTTTTGGATTTTTTTGTCAAAATGAATTAACGTTATTTGAGGTTAATTTCTACATTAATTAATTTGATTATTATTATAAATGATAGCTTATGTCGTAATTCAATATCAATTAAAAAAAATTTATATTAAATTTAGGGACTACCATTTAAAATGATAAATTATATTGCAAATGATTTAATTTAGCTATTTTTACTAAATATAATAAAAATAATTAATAGACCTCATAAATTTAAATTTTTCTACTATCTGATTTTTCCTTTGTCAAACATACCGATCCTTTTATTTCTCATCTATTTTTCTCTTTATTCCCTATATAAAACACGTGATAGATTGTTTCTTGCATTACATTGTCTTGTTAGTTGGGGCCACACCAGTGAGAAAAGTGATTAAGTACCCAACAAATATCTCACTTGTGTATTTAGGAATCTAGCACGCCTGAGACGATGTTACGGAAGGGGCGTTTTATTCTATTCACAGAAAATGAAAGTAAAGCATAAAGAGATATCACGTTGATAAATATAAATCATATAATAAAATTATACCACAATTTATGTAGTATTCCCTTTTCTATTTATTTCTATTAGATTATTTCTCATTTTTATACCTCTTATTTGCATAACATATTATATTCTATATATTTCATGCTTTCTTTCCTTTTGATATTCAAATACTTTATTCTTTTATTTTTCCTTTCTTGAACAAATTATGTATTTGAGCAAAATATGTATTTTTTATTCACAAAAAATTATTTGCTCAATAGATTTTTAGCAAAATATAATTTTAGTTGACAACAAATCGTTTTTTAATCACTACTTTTTTTGTTCAATTGTTGTTTTTACCAAAACAAAAAAAATTGTGGAAATAAAACTTATGCTCCAAGGCAAATAGTCAAATAGGAACATGCTCTTTTTTTAATCTGTTTTTTGAAATTGAAAGTGTGTTTGGTAAGATTTTTTTTTTCTTTTTTCTGCACCAGTGAGATGTGTCTTGAAACGCATGCCGTTGCAAATTGAACCAAAACCCAAACATACACTTACAACATCTTTAATGATAGACTTAATTTTGAGATAAGTTACTTTTTTTAAAAATCTACAATGTCACATAATTTAAGATTTCTCTCTCTTTTTTTATTTTTTTTTTCTAATGAACAACGATCTTACATGATAGAGATTATGAGTCTATCTCTAGAGTTGAATCTTAGCAAGAATCCATCCTAAATGCAAGAACCATCTCCAAAATCTTACACTAAAAATGTTCTTATTAGTATATTAACTAAATAGCTCACTTATAAGTTGGTTTTATCATTTTTTTTATCATCATACTATAAATTAAGGCTAACTAACTTATTAACTAAGAAGTTATGATCATCATATTTCATTTTTTTATCCCTCTTTTCATTTATCATGACACATTTATCAGTTTCTCTTTTCTTTTCTTTGTTGATTTCTTGCATCTCGAAAATTAAATGTATAATGTTTCATTTTTTTTCACTCTAAACAAACCACATCGACACGACAACTTTGGCATAAAATATTTTCCTTAAAAAAATAGACACAAATATATTCTTAAAAATTTGAATGCATATTATTAGTCGAAACCAGAGAATAGCATCTATTATGTCTTATGCCTCCGGGAAGTTCCCTCAGCTGCATGCTATTCTAACATGTAAAGAATCAGAATCAGAATACCTCGATGATGACATAACATAGAAGAGACAATACTCAAATTGCACCCTTGTTCACACTACGATTCACAACCCATTTGATACATTTTGTTTATTTTTTATTTTAATACTTTATCTACGCTCTTTTTACACAGATATATTTTTTCACATTAAATAATAATCTTCTTCTTCTTTTCTCATCCTCTGTTGCCTAGCAATGAAAGCCTCCACAGTGCGACGAAACTCCTCGTTGCTCATCCCATCTTCAGGGCACGAAATTCGCGCCACTTCTTCAACAGGAGCGGGTTCAATGCTTTTCCTTCCATTCTCAGTCTCACACCTGCGCAACACACGACTATGTTTTTGGCATAAAATCTCTGTCTCACACCTTCTATAACCTTTCTTCAAACCATTATTCACTTGCCCTGTTTTCATCCTCTGTTTTTTCTTGCTATATTCTGCCACAACTGTTTCTGTGTGTCTGTGATTTTTTGTGGTGTTCTGAACGAACTCCTGGTAAAGATCAGGCTCTGGAACGTTGTTACCTTGAGCAGAGAACTGAGCAAAGAGTGCGATGATTATGACATTTCCGATGAGGAAAACAAAGCGGGGGCTGTTCATGAAGAGTGACAAGTCCTTGAAGTACACGCTGGAGTTTTTTACTGCTACTGGTAGCTGCATGGAGAACCTTGAAATGAAGACCAAAATGGTACACACTTCAATGATTCGAATGAAGCTTGCGACCCTTCGAAGCTTGCGGTGTTTTAGGATTGCATTGGCTTTCTCTGCTTGGAGGTTGTTGAAACTGAACGAGTCCATTTATGAAGGGTTAATAGAGAGAGAAACAACGTGGGTTGTCTGACTCACTCGAAGGGGAATATAAACTTGTCAATAGCAACAGAACATGATGGTATAGAAAATAGTGCAGAGGTTTCTACACTTGGAAGCATGGATTTGGAGAGGAAGTTGAAGAAAGGAAAGAGAGTGAGTGAATATTATGTGAACTCTGTTTGAACAGAGTGGCTCTGTTTGTTGCGTTGCTAGGAAGTTGTGCTATTCCTCTTGGTCTTGGCCCCCTCTTCTTTTATAGACCCGAATCCAACCTATTTAGAAAATACTAAAATAAAAATCTCTCAAATCTCAATATTCCATTATCTACTTTTCTTTATCCTTGCCCTGTATATGTATCAAATTATCTCTACTTTTCTGCTACGTCATTCAGCAAAGCAGTTGCTAACGCAATGTATAGTTTTATTAGTTAAAGTTTTTATATATTTAAGTTATGAATAATGTATGCAACTGCTGCAAACAGAATTAATAACTAGGTTAGATTTTAAAATACAACTTTATATAAAATGTTTGTATTGGTTGGTAGTGGAAGTAACTCAATCAAATATTTAAGAATGTAATCTTAGATTTGTTTTCAGAATTTAAATAGGTTCCAAAAAGGCCGTATTACTATAAAGGCTCTTGTTCATTTTATTTTACTTAATATGTAATTTCCATTTTTTTTAATTTTAAAATTGAAATATTTAGTGATTCTATTTTAAAAAATTCATCATTTTGATTTCTCTATTTTAAAATATAAAACATTTAGTCTTCATATTTTAAAAAATCCATAATTTTAATTTTCATATTTTAAAAAATCCACTATTTTTATTTAATATTTAATTTTGCTACATCTTATTTCTTATTTTATAATTCATTAAATTATTTCTTGATGATACCTTAAATGAATATATTAAATTTAAAATTCAATTGAACCAAAACAAAAAGAGATAAAACATATATAAAATTAAAAATTTAATCAAAATTACAAAATTTCTAAAATCAAAGGATGAAAATCACAAAATTTTGATAATAGAAGAATCAAATGTTAATTTTAAAATAAAAAACAAAAAATTACGAATTTAATAAAATAAATAGATCAAAATTACATTTAATCCCTCGTAAAATTTACTATTAAAGCTACATATAAAAGTTAAAAAGAATAAAATAAATTTCATATTTTTTCATTAAGCAAAGAGAATATACTTATATAGTTCTAAGTAATATTAACCAACTCATAATAATTATTCAAGTGTGAATATTATATTATTCTAACATAAGTAATATAAAAACTATCATTTATAAAAAAAAACATATTTAAAGTAATCTTTAGACCATTTAATTTTGAGCCTAAAACTCATCCTGTTGAGTAAAAAATAGTCCAAGAAAAATACATAAATCACCATCACCCTCTGTATACATTCTACTTTGAATTATGGATCGAACCTGGAATGTGCTGTTCTGAAGTATTTATTCTGAGTATTAATTTTTCAATCCGGTAGTAAATGAGAAGAACATAGAATAGAAGATGAGAAACACTAATCATACACGCCTTACCCCCTTTAACACTCGTTAAGAAAATGACAAGCACTCTTCCTTCTATCTGCATTTCTTGCTTAGATTATATTCCCTCAAGGCTCAAAAATAAAAAATAAAAAAGCCTTTGATTCAACTTTCAAACGGTTCCCAGTCCCCCTTCAGCCCTCAATAATAGACCCACCAATAATGTAAAAGGATGCAACTATTCTGCCTCCGGATGGAACATTGCATGCAGGAAAAATAAATTGTTTGTTCAAATAAAATACTTTCATTATATTCACGAATGATATCTATACATAACTTTTAGAATAAATTGTATCAGATTGTCTTAGAATGAGATTAGTCTTATGTGAGTCAGTAGACATGTAGTACAATTATCAATGCCTTAAAATTTCGAATAAGAACATGATGTGACATTAATGTTTCAAATTCAATCAATCATTCTCAGCTTCTTACGATATTTTTGAGTTATCTTCTGGATATGGTTCCGGATTCTGCATTATTGAAATCAGGTCCTTCCCACAGAATCACTAAAAAACGATGGGGAGCACTATAGATATTGGTGTTCCCTTCAAGCATTGCTTCTTGTTGTATGCATCCCTTGCTTCTAGTAGCCACCAAACGGAATCTCCACGTTGGTGGAAGGTAACTGGTCATGGGATCTGGTATAGAATTCAGGATAATACCTCTTATATAAAGTCAAAAGGTGAAACTAGTTACATCTAAAAAATTATGAGTCAAATTTTGAATACATTAGTAGACCGCATAAAGATTTATTTGATTAACTTCTATCTAAAGTATGGAAAAGGTTTTAGATTTAGAAGACTGAAAAAAGGTTCGTTAAACGCTTTACTACTGCTATGCCATAATAGATCTAAATATTTGTCTTAGATTGTATTGGAGTTCATAAAAGTAGAATAAATTAAAGAAAATATATAGTTTTTTTTGGTGTCGAGAAATTATAAAATATATAGATTGGAGATAGAGGAGAAAGAAATTCACTATGTACATCTTTTTTTTTGGTGGCTTCACTATGTACATCTTTCGCAAGTTCACTGAACTTGTTTCATCATGTTGACGGGTTTTTTTTGCATGTGTTATCTAAAAAAATGGAGGATTCAAAGATTATTTGTTTCATCGTATAGGAGTTTCATAAAACTTCTTCTGAAGAATCTTTTATTATACTCAAAAATTAAAAATATTCAAATTTTTATACAATTTAAAATATCACTAGTCTAAAACGAATTTGGCTGCGATGGCTACAAACATGAAACATCACTGCACAGTCGCCTCAATAGTCTGCCCTTTGCTCCTCACCCTTTCATATCCCAATATGAAAGAGATATTCATAAGCAAGAGAGAACCTCAAAATAGTCGATGGATCAACTATTAATTTAGATTTTGAGGGAATAAATTTTGAACCTAATATTAGGAAATCGATTTATCAAGAAAACCATAAATCCAAGTTCCTACAATACCCACCAATGTTCTCAAGAGATGAATATTAGTATTAAATTATAAATAAGACAAGATTTTGAAACTCGTTAAAATAAAGATAGACAACAATGTTTTTTTTCCCTTCCAACCTTCTCTGAAGAACAAACCCAGAAATTTAGGACAATTTTTTATTAATATTTAGAATAGAAATAATATTTTTTTTAAATGACTAGCAAATTATTGTAGTGATAACAAAATAAAATATCCCTAAAAGAAAAGTAAAGAAATACATCCTATTGAAAATTTTATTTTATTTTCTCTACTCAACAACATAGGTTAAGAGGTATGAGATGTATTTTAACTATTTTCATTTAATAACATAAAAATCAAAGATTGAATAATTTTTATATTTTTAATACAATATTTTTTTTTCATTTAACCCACATGTCGAGATGCAGTACAGAAGTATCGAGAACAACCTTTCAACCCATTGGGCTTTACATCGGGCCTGTGCCTAGACCGGACCAAATACGAAGCAGAAAACGGATTTGATACATGCCAGGTGCCTCTTATAAAGAACCTAGGGTTTGTGTTCGTGTGGTTGCGCCTCTGCTTGCAAGAGTGAAAACCTTCTCTTACCCTTCTCTCAAGTTTCAAGAGATTTCATCATGGTGCGTTTCTCTGATCTCTTTCTTTCTCCTATTCGATGATACTTATCTCATCTCATTTCTGCAATTGACTTGGTGGGTTTGATTGCTTGCAGGCTCCAAAGAAGGACAAGGCTCCACCACCTTCCTCCAAGCCCGCCAAATCTGGCGGTGGCAAGCAGAAGAAGAAGGTTCATTTCTCGTCAAAGTTTCATTTTTTCTTAGTCTTATAGCCGTTTGGTCAATTGGGTCTTCCTGGGTCGGTGACTTCAACTTTGTGTGTGATTAATGCAATATAAGGAGATATGTGATGTTGTGGTCAAATTTGTGTTTAACAGAAGTGGAGCAAGGGAAAGCAAAAGGAGAAGGTGAACAATATGGTGCTGTTTGATCAGGGCACCTATGACAAGCTCCTTTCTGAAGCTCCCAAATACAAGCTCATCACTCCTTCCATTCTCTCTGATCGTTTGAGGGTATTTTTTTTAATTTGTTGTTAATGCAATTTTCGCTTGTTTCTTAGATTTGTTCATATTGATTGCAGATTGTATGTGTTGTTGTTGCTTTGACGCGTGTTCTGTTTTGTGAGCCAACATGGGCTAGCTGGCTACCGCATTATTTGATCTGTCATTGGTTGTGTTTTATTTGTTTTATACTAAGATTTAAGCGTAGTATAACTGCATTTCCTGTTTTGGTTTGTGGCTTCATTCCCTGCTGCTTCATTACCCAAGACTAAATGCGTTTATGGTTCTGCTAGTTTTTGGAGAAGTAATTGTTAATTTTTGTTAGCTTCAGGAGAGAACTTTTAAAGAAAGAGCTATTGTTTTCCTAAATGTTACCTTGACTTGGGCCAATCATGAGTTTGAACACGTGATTTTCTTTGTGCTGTTTTGTTGGCTATTGTTT
This sequence comes from Glycine max, assembly GCF_000004515.6. Lineage (NCBI taxonomy): Eukaryota > Viridiplantae > Streptophyta > Magnoliopsida > Fabales > Fabaceae > Glycine > Glycine max. Next base: position 2,995,011 of record NC_038248.2, read on the forward strand.
TGGATAGTTTTGTTGGATTTGTGATTCTGTTTCAGGGTATTTCTATTTTCTAAAATGCATGTGGAAACTGATTATCTCTTGAGAAAACCAAAAGACAATATTCTCTCACATCTTGACGTGATATTTAGTTGCTTGTATGTTATAAAAATATAAACTGTTGATTTTCCATCAATTATTGTCAATTTCATATTTCATCCTTCATATTTGAGATTCTAATTTCTTTCAGATTTTAAAGTATTTTTCCTTGATAATTTCCCTCTATGTTTGTTAGTTTAGGGGGATAATATTCATTCAACATTAAAATTAAAAGTAAACTTAGTTTTGGTGAATTTTTAGGACAGAAAGTACTGTGTATCTGGTTAGGATTCAAGAGCTGGCATCTTGTAGGACATATACATGTAATTGTTGTAGTTGAAAATTCAGATTTCTTATTTTCAGTTTGCTTTGTGGCAATGCCCTTGGACACATGTTTACTATACTTTTGTTATGCATTTCAAGTAGTTTAATCCTTGTTTACTCATTTTGAATTGGTACATTTCAAGTAGCATTTGTACCTTGTCCTACGCCTGATAGTCTGAAATTTGATGTCAGTTTGATAATGTTATTGTTGTGCACTTTTTTTGTCTTCAATTTAAGCCTCCCTTTGTAATGCACACTCATACTTACACTTGCATGCATGCAAGAATATTATGATTGTCAATGCCTGAGCACTATATGAGTAATGCTTTATCACAAAAATAAATTATATATCAAATAATATATAATATAATCATTTTACATGAATTTTACAGATTAATGGATCACTTGCAAGGAAGGCTATAAGAGAATTGATGGCAAGAGGTTCTATCAGGATGGTGTCTGCCCATGCAAGTCAGCAAATTTATACCAGGGCAACAAACACCTAGGTGGTGAACTGATCTTAGTTTACGGAGTATTGGTAGGAATAGTGAAGTATTGTTCTTTTGAAGTTTGAGATGCATCTCATATAGCTTCTATCAGATCTAGATTGTTGCTGAATCCGAGGCTGAGATTGTATTTTTGGTTTCCTTCAATGTTTTATCTTTTTGGATATTATGGCAGTTGTCTTATACTTGTTTTGTTTACTTGAATGAATTGTTAATGTGGCGGAGATTCTTTTTGAAAGCCAAACCTAATTGGAATATATTCGTGTGGTGTTTTGTTATTTGTGATTTTACCAGGTGGGTATAGTAGTTAGTACACGAGTTCAGATGATTTTATTTGATTCGCAGTATATCCACGCTGTAAATACACCATCTAAAATTTGGGATTTCCATTGCGTGGGAGGGTAAATTTTTTTTTTATTTGTCCTTTTTTTTATTTCTTCAATGGTAAGCTGATGCTGATGGTTGCAATATCCTTCATGGATCTTAATAAATTCTGTTTCTTGGGGCCTTAGCCCCTTTGTTCACAAAAAAATAGTTGATGTTTGATTAATTTGTTTTCCAATTTCATTTTTTCCTTTCCTTTTTTATTTTTCTTCCCTTTCTTTGTCACTGCCCTAAGAAGTTGGTAAAGTGAATGTGGAAAATTATTGGCCAAGCAATATGCTAATATTTGTGTCAGCTTTTATTGCATGGGCATAATGCGTGTATGCATGCTGACAATGTGCCACTGTGTGCTTGCATGCGTTCGAACACCTTTTGATGTACGTCTTACTATGTAGGTAATGCGCCCGTGCAGGCAAATGAGGACAATTTGTTGAACTAAAGAAGGGGTTGAATTTGTAGAAAACACTATTTAAGAATTTTTATCCTTTTTAATGTGAATATGAAGGGATCCCAGTGTCCCGTTTATGTTCTGTACTTTGCTGTAGTATAGGATTCGCAATCACTGTCAAAATCAATGGTGGTTTAGGGTACAATCTAGCAACTTAGCAGCATGTTATAATCCTAAATATTTCAATCAAATGAATCAGGCATCTAGGCAGAGTGCATAACCAACCAGAAAGCAAAAGTAGCTGCAAACAATCTTGAATAGTAATAGCTTTCTGGTATAGAAAGAAATAAAATAAAAATTATTCGTTTAATACATATATTCGTGGTCTGGGGTTTGGGAACAAGAATCGAGCAGCACCTGATATAAGGAACATTTTCAGTGTATCCATCACACGCATGATGCGCCCTTTGATTTTATAAATCAGAGACCTGTTTAAGCTTAGGAATGCACTCATTTAGCCCCTTGTATGGCAGATTCCTGAGTTGGAAATTGGCAATGAGCTGGGAACCATGGTGCGAGGGAAGCAGTTCACAGACAGCACCAAGGTGTCCTAAACAACCATATCATGATGATGATATGATGATATTCTATGAGAACTTTGTGACACTTTTGAGAGGAGTATATTCCTCGTGTCTCCCCCAACAACTTGGCTATAAATTTATATATATGTAGCATATGGTAGCACCAAGTACATCATTGTAGCCTCACTTGTCTAAGAAAGGAATTTGACTGCAATGGCTGCGAACATGAAAACATCACTGCATAATCGCTCCAATAGTGTGCCCTCTGCACCTCACCCATTCATTTCACAATACGAAGAGCAATTGCACAGATTGAAGGCTTCTGAAGCCACCTCATCATCATCAATAAGCAGTAAATTTGATGGTTTGCATGCTTTGCATGAATACACTGATAAGATTCTTCAATTGCCAACCATACAACAAGCGTTGGCAAAAGAATCCTGCAAAACACAGGTTGATGAGTTACTAGAAGGGTCTTTGAGGCTCCTTGATATCTGTAGAGCCACCAAGGGTGTCCTGCTACAATCTACAGAAAGCAGAAATGGACTTCAATTAAGTGTTCGCAGGAGAGGGGGTGAAGCAGCATTCAAAGTTGAGGGTGGCAAATACATGCCATCAAGGAAGAAGGCAAAGAAGACTATTCAGAAGGCCTTAGAAAAAATCAAGGAATTTAAGAAGGGTCTTATCTTAACTTCCTCAAACACGGACAATGAGACACTTTCAATGATCAGAAACTTCAAAGAAGCTGAAGCTGCCACTCTGGTTCAACTAGAGTCTTTGTTATCTTTTATCTCTGGCTCAAGAGGGAAACCAAAAGAGAGAAGGTGGTTAATTGTCTCCAAGTTGATGCAGCCTAACAGAGTACACTGTGATTCTGATCAATCAAACACAAATGAATTTGAGGAGTTGGATAGAGTATTGCAGTCTCTCTTTCACAAGCCTTGCAGTAATATGTCTGTTGAGACTTTCCAAAACCATATCGAAAATTTGGAGTTGTGCATTCAGGGTCTAGAGGCAGGAATTGAGCGCCTTGAAAGGCAACTAATTAGGAAAAGAGTTTCCCTTCTTAACATCTATAATCACTGAATTCATTTTGACCTCATTGAGCATTGACTATGATATGAGTATCACATACTTGTACATGAATGTAACTAAGATTTTACAAATGATTATGTATTATCCAACACTCGAATTCTTGATGTTACGTTTATCCTTCTTTCCCCCACTTTCCCTCCTTTCCTCAAATAGATTGATATAGCTCCAATATATTATTTTTCTTTGGGGATAAATCTACTCTTGTTTGGAAACAAGTACTACAAAAGAGTTAAGGTGTTAAGAAGTTTGAAGCATTGATGTCTAAATAATTTGATTAATCAATCATTTAAGTTACCAAAAAAAACGTGTTTAATATGGTTAATAGGCTGTTTTTTCTTTTATCTAAAAAACATGTTATGGTCTAATTCAAACCTTCACGTTTCTAAGCATATTATCTCCAACCACGTTGTAGACTTAGTTCAAGTATTGAAATCCACACGGTGTTTTGGATGAATATCGAAGATGATTGAGTTGGTTGTTGAACACTAATCAAGATGTATTATTGCCTCAATTATAAGTCATGGGCTCAAATTTCATTTGGTGAATGCAATGAACCATTTGATGCGTGGCTTCTTGTTTTTGAGGACAATTAAATCAATAAGCACTTTCTTTATGCTATCTTTCTACCTAATAGAAAAACAGCACAGCAAAATCCATAATACATTATCAACGCCAGAACTCAAATTGTGTTACAAAAAGAAATTATTTGGCAATAATATTTCAGCAACTTCCACATAATTGATAATTCCTCACAATCAAGGAAAAAAATCCGTCACTTTCGTTGTACCTGATCCCTAGTTTGTGTTGGAGGATTTAAATTAATGACTTGCCAAATAAGTTGGTAAGACAAGGGATTGAAAACTCGCTAATATGGTAAGACAAGGGATCCCTAGTAATTATTTTCTGGGTATGGTAATTCATACCCAGAAAATAAGAGACTTCTTTGGTAAATTCTATTGATTCCACGTTCATACGAGTCAGACTACCATGAATAGGATAAGGAATTATAAAATATATACAAGGTGGTTACTATTGCATTGTAGCTGGGCAGGGTATCATAAGCTACATTCATGCATATACATAAATATCAACAAATTAATTATGACTTGGGAACACTGCATCAACATTATAATCCAGATATGACCAACCATAGATGTCTGAAGATTAAGAGATACCCCCCAAATAATTTTATTTATGTCTTAAACGAAATTGTTATTTATAAATAGAACTGCTTCCCCTCCTGCAGACAAATTCTGATTATAATGTTGATGCAGTGTTCCCAAATTGTTCCAGCTTGAATTTTTATATCTTGGATCTATAATGATGATGAAGATATGACAATGGTATCACATCTACAGCGGAAACAATATTCATGTGATTCCCAAAAATTAAAAATTGTAGGATGAGTTGTGAAGCTTGGTTCATGGGAAGCATTGAGCAAACAATGCTGTGGTAGCGTTAAAATGATAAGATCCAAATTAAGAATAATTGAGTTGCATACCCACTTTGTGACATTTGAAAATAAAAATATTGTTCATGTCTATTCAATTAGTTTCATATATATACATAAGCACATACCAAATACTTGAGTACTAACCAGAAGTTTAGAACAACTTGTATTCTTAATCACTAAGCCGCCTCTTCTCTGAGAAGAAAAAATGGCAGCCATAGAAACAAACACAAAGAGCTCCCTGCATATTCGCAGCAACAGCTTGCCCTCCGCACCTCACCCCTTGTTGGTTAAATTTGAAAATCGAGATAATCCTGGATAAATCTGAAGTCGTGTATAAACACTTTCAGATTGAATCAAATTTCGGGGTTCAACCAAAATTGTTCAATCGGATAAAATCAGAAGATTATAAATCAAGAGTTTTGTTTTGGTCTTGTGAGTTTTTCACATGTTATGCTTTCTGAACCAGGATGATTATTTATAATCAAAGAACAGGTGGTTTTTGGCGGTTGAAGGAAGTTATGGAAGTTTTATCCTTTAAAATAAAACGGTTGGCGGTTGATGGAAGTTTATCTTTTTAAAAAACTGTCTTTTCTTGAAAAATAACTTCCATGTAACTTCCAAAATTTGACTTCCATGTAACTTCCAAAATTTGCCTAAACCGAGCATCTCGTTATTACATTAAAACAAGCGTGCACTCTTATTTTAACATAATAAAGAGATCAATTACACTAAAATGTCCAACAAACCTCCCCCATTTTAGTGTAATTACCGATCAAATCACCAAAGTCATAACATACCACAAACTACTGCATAGATGAAATATCGTGACGATTGAATTTCATCTTAGCAAATTACACGTTTCAAATATTCGAATATCAGGGTGTCACTAAGGATTGAACCCTTTCTATTCATAATGAATACATGAAGATAATCTGCACAATAGTTTATAACATTACTCTTGCTCGACACTAGTTTTACTAGCCTGTGTCCCTATCCTTCATAAGCATATCAAAGCCAAGTCCCAGCTTCTTGAAGCGGCTAAACTTCATGCTTATATAGGTAGTCCTTTTCTTTCTTGCACCTGTAAATGCAATTTTTCAAAAGAACCATTGAGAAGTTATACTTCAACCTCCTTAACTTACAGAACCGAACACATTCCTTTTGGGATACTTTCGATGATGTGTTCCAATCTCTACATGTTAAGCTTTCCACATTGAATTCAACACCTAATGTCATATTAGATGGGAATTGGGTATCTTAACATAAGAGATTTCAGATGGACTTTAATCCTAATCCCACAGCCGACCTTTTTACGAGATCTCTACTTAACCCTTTGGTTAAATGATCGGCCAAATTATGCTGAGTTCTCACAAACTCCACTGATATCACACCATGCATGATTAACTCCCGAACCATGTTGTGTCTAACACCCAAGTGTCTAGACTTCCCATTATACACTTGACTATATGCCTTAGCCAAAGTTGCCTGACTATCACACCTGATAGACATGGGAGGTATAGGTTTGGGCCACAATGGAATCTCATAGATTAGATTTCTTAGCCACTCAGCTTCTTTACCAGCTGCTGCTAAAGCTACAAATTCAGATTCCATTGTTGAATTTGTAATGCAGGTCTGTTTCTTGGATGCCCAAGAGATAGCACCTCCTCCAAGGAGGAATACCCAACCACTTGTGGATGAATAATCCTCCATATTGGTTATCCAACTTGCATCAGAGTAACCTTCAATAACCGAAGGAAATCCAGTATATGTCAAACCATAGTCAATGGTTCCCTTTAAGTACTTGAATACTCTATTCATAGCTTGCCAATGATGAGAACTAGGATTACTTGTAAACCTACTGAGTTTAGCAACAGCATAAGCTATATCAGGCCTAGTACTAATCATTGCATACATGAGTGATCCTATCGCCCTTGAGTATTCAAGTTGAGACACTGCTACACCTTTATTAGATAATAGCTTCAGGTTAGGATCAATGGGAGTACTTACCGGAGAACAATCTTTAAAATTAAATTTATCCAATATCTTCTCAATATAATGTGATTGAGAGATGGAAATACCATTGTTTCCACGTTTGATCTTTATTCCTAAGATCACATCCGCCTCCCCCATATCTTTCATATCAAACTTAGAAGACAAAAATGCCTTAGTTTCATCAACTTGATCTTGGTCGGTACCAAAGATCAACATGTCGTCTACATACAGACAAATGATAACTCCTTTGCCATGAGTATCAAACTTGCTGTATAGACATTTATCTGCTTGGTTTATAACAAAACCACTAGACAACACAACCTCATCAAATTTTTGATGCCATTGCTTAGGCGCTTGTTTCAAGCCATAAAGAGATTTCATCAGTTTACACACCTTATTTTCATTTCCTGGCATAACAAACCCTTCAGGTTGTTTCATGTATATCTCTTCATCCAATTCACCATTTAAGAATGCAGTTTTCACATCCATTTGGTGAATCATCAGATTGTGGATAGCAGCAAGTGCTAACAACAGTCTAATAGTGGATATCCTAGCAACAGGAGCATATGTATCGAAAAAATCAATACCCTCCTTTTGCCTAAAGCCTTGGATAACCAATCTGGCTTTGTACTTGTCAACAGTACCATCCACTTTCATCTTTCTCCTAAAGATCATCTTACATCCTAATGGCTTACATCCAGGAGGTAAGTCAACCAATTTCCATGTATTATTTTGCATGATGGAATCCATCTCACTTTGGATTGCTTCTTTCCAGAATACAACATCCCTTGAAGCCATTGCTTCACTAAAAGTCTTTGGGTCTTCCTCAACATTAAGGCAATATTGATATTGAAATTCAATATCATTCCTTGACCCTTCAACCAAATAGAGTTGAAAGTCATCACCAAATGACTTAGCTTTTCTTACTCTCGTACTCTTTCTAGTTTCAGTACTAGTTGAAGGTATATCCTCAATATTAACTGAGACTTTCGACATGGAATTCATGTCTTTTGGCCTAGGTATAGATGTAAACCTTTGTTCATCAAAGATAGCATCCCGTGACTCTATAACCGAGTTCACAGCAACAGAATCATTAGATTCTAGCACATAGAATCTATATGCTTTAGAATGTTCAGCATATCCAATAAATATGCAATCTATACCTCTTTCACCTATGGTTTTCCTTTTAGGTTCTGTAAGCCTGACTACAGCCCTACATCCCCAAATTTTGAGATAACTCAAATTTGGTGTCTTTTTGTGCCAAAGTTCATATGGGGTAACCTTATTCCTTTTGTTAGGAATTCGGTTCAACAAGTAACAGGCTGTCAACATAGCCTCACCCCAAAATCCTTCACTTAAACCCGAATAGGATAACATGGAATTCACCATTTCTTTCAAGGTTCTATTCTTCCTTTCGGCTACACCATTCTGTTGTGGTGTATAGGGAGCTGTAGTTTGATGTATTATTCCAGTAGATTGAAAATAAACCGGATCATAATACTCACCTCCCCTATCCGTACGAAGAGTTTTGATTAGCCCATTTTGATGAAGTTCTACCTCTTTCTTATAAATTTTAAATTTATCAAGAGCTTCATCTTTTGTATTTAATAAATATACATAACAATACCTTGATGCATCATCAATAAAAGTAACAAGATATTTTTTATGACCTAATGATGGAGTAGCATGCAAATCACACAAATCACTATGAATAAGGTCTAAGACTTTAGTCTCACTTTTAACATCCTTAAAAGGTTTCCTAGTGATCTTGGTCAACATGCAAGTTTTTCATTTTTCAATGTTCATATCAAAAGGAGGAATCATACTTGTTTTTGACATATCTTTTAATCTTTTGTAATGAACATGTCCTAATCTAGCATGCCAAATTTCTGATTTTGTCATATTAGTTATAGAACTACACGAGGCCATACAAACAGATTCATGAACAAAAGGAACATCAATGTTTAATTTAAACATTCCATTACAACGATAACCAAATCCAACAAACGAACCATGTCTTGACAAGATGTACTTGTCACTTTCAAGTACTTGCTTGAAACCACAATTATTTAAAACCATACCAGACAATAAGTTCTTACGAATACCAGGTACAAATAAGACATTATCCAAATACAAACTTTTTCCGGAAGTAAAAACTAAATTCACACAACCTAATCCTAGGATTGGTTCAGTTGCAACATTGCCCATCTTCACAATAGAGCCATCATCGATTGGTCTAAATTCCTTGAACCAACGACGATCTTTGCACACATGGCTTGTTGCTCCCGAATCAAACCACCAAGCAACGTCATCATCCTGCACATAGAATGCATCAGATATTAGTGATACATAATTTGAATTCGTATTCGAATTAAAATTATTCACTACAATCTGACCTTGTTGCTTTTCAGGATCATTAGACCCACTTGGACCAGCCTTGTTCTTTCCTTTGAACACCCGGCAATCCCTCTTTAAATGACCAGGTTTCCCACACTTCCAACATGACAATTTTGTCTGTTTGTTTGGACCTTTGTTCTTATTTCCTTGAAATTTTCGTTTGTTACCTTTAGCATTGTAATTTTGCTTAACTGTTCCACTTTCCTCTACCATATTAACGGAAGAGGAACCTGCTACGGTTTTATTATTGACTTTGTCAATTTCCTGAGCCCTCAGCGACTCCTCAATCATGAAATGACTGCCGAGTTGAACCAGAGTCAACTCTTCCTTCATATGTTTCAAGGTATGCTTGAAGTCTTTTCAAGAAGAAGACAGTTTATCAATTATAGATGAAACTGCAATGAATTCATCCATTTTCAAATCATGTTGAGTAAACTGACCCAAAATCCGCAGCAGTTCATTATATTGCTCCATAACAGGCCTCGAATCAATCATTTTGTAATTAAAGAAATTACTAACTAAGAATTTGTTACTTGAGGCATCTTCTGCCATATACTTGGATTCAAGAGAGTCCCATAATTCCTTAGCAGACTCAACATTTTGATAAATATCAAAGAGAGAGTCAGACATACCGTTCAGAATGTGTCCACGACAAATGTAATCGTCGTTCTCCCATTTCGAACGCTTCCTTGTTTGATCCAGAGTTTCGCCTTCCATATACACCGGCATCGGTGTACTCAGCACATACACCACATTCAATGTTGTCAAGAGAAAGTGCATCTTCTTCTGCCATCTTCTGAAATCCTACCCTTCAAACTTGTCCAACTTTGCAAACTTGCTTGTCATCTTCGAACTATCGTTCGTCATCTCGAAAGATTTGATTCAATCTTTTGTTGGTTAAATTTGAAAATCGAGATAATCCTGGATAAATCTGAAGTCGTGTATAAACACTTTCAGATTGAATCAAATTTCGGGGTTCAACCAAAATTGTTCAATCGGATAAAATCAGAAGATTATAAATCAAGAGTTTTGTTTTGGTCTTGTGAGTTTTTCACATGTTATGCTTTCTGAACCAGGATGATTATTTATAATCAAAGAACAGGTGGTTTTTGGCGGTTGAAGGAAGTTATGGAAGTTTTATCCTTTGAAAAAAAAACGGTTGGCGGTTGATGGAAGTTTATCTTTTTAAAAAACTGTCTTTTCTTGAAAAATAACTTCCATGTAACTTCCAAAATTTGACTTCCATGTAACTTCCAAAATTTGCCTAAACCGAGCATCTCGTTATTACATTAAAACAAGCGTGCACTCTTATTTTAACATAATAAAGAGATCAATTACACTAAAATGTCCAACACCCCTTTACATCACAATTTGAAGAGCACTTGCACAGATTAAAGGATTCTAAAGCCATCTCTTCTTCAACATCATCTTCAATAAACTACAAACTCAATGCCTTGCAAGATTTGCATGAGTGTGCTGATAAGCTTCTCCTATTGCCAATCACCCAGCAAGCCTTGGCACGAGAGTGTAGCAATGAATGTGTTGATGAACTACTAGATGGATCTGTGAGGATCTTGGATATCTGTAGTACAATTAAAGATTGCCTACTGCAACACAAGGAAAGAGTGCATGAACTTGAGTCAGCTATTCGCAGGAGAAGAGATGCCGAGGCCGGATTCACAGTTTCGAGTGGAAAATACTTGGCATCTAGGAAGCAGGTGAAAAAAGCAATTCGGAAGGCCTTAGGAAATTTGAAAGGATTCAAGAATGAACTCATATTTGCTTCCTCAAACAAAGACAACGAGACATTGTCCATGCTTAGCTTCTTAAAAGAATCAGAACTAGTCACCGTGAGCTCATTAAAAGCCTTCTTGTTGTTTATCACTGGCTCAAAGGGACAATCAAAACAGAACAGGTGGTCAATAATCTCCAAGTTGATGCAACCAAATAGAGTGGGATGTGACTCTCAAGAGGCAGATACAAATGAATTTGAAAAGGTGGATGCTGCTTTGATGTCTCTCATCAATCACAAGTCTTCATCTATTGATAATTTTCAAAGCCATATGGAAAATTTGGGGATGTGCATTGAGAATCTAGAAGTAGGAGTTGAATGCCTCTCAAGGCAACTAATTAGAACCAGAGTTTCCCTTCTCAACATCTTCAACCACTAGGCAAAGAAAAAAAAGTTTTCCCCCATGACAAAGTCATGCTTGTAGATATATGTATAAAAGAAAAAAAGTTAACATGTATTGAGATATTTGATCATATGTCAATCTTTCTAACCCTCCATATCTCTCTTCTCCATTTTTACTCTTTGCTAGAGAACCATAATTTTTCTTTATTTTCCTTCCTGATTATTAGGTTTAGAATAACCCTGCAAGAGTTAAATAAGAGAAAAAAAGTATAAAAAAAAAAATAGCTTGCCTCTCAAGACGAAATGAATAATTATCACAGGATGTGCACATTTCTTCTAAGGATTAATCATTCACGTTATTGCTTATTTACAAATTTTATTCCCAGTTTGATACGTATTTTTTCTTAAATTACTTGTAAATACCACACGTTTTATTTAAAGTTTTCTGTATTAAACTAATCTGTGACAACAACGGAGAAAACTATTGCAATGTGGGAGTGGCCGAGAAAAATTGTTCACAATTTTTTTTACAGCTTCAGCTATTCACACGGTTTGCCTTTGATTAAAAAATGCAGTTTGTGGGCGAGAAAACAAAAGAATCACGTGTGCATGAATCACTGATCGACTAATCAAAGACGTTGCTAAGATAACTTATTTTATCATTTCATGAACACTAAATCACACTGCAAATTAATCAGGAGTTACTAACTTTTTATTTGTTAATTTAATATTTTTAATCTAATAACCGAGACTGAACTTTGATTAGTATTGATATAAGAGATTTTTTGTCGTCTTATCATTTTCCATAGTCAAACTGTACAACACTAAGAAATATAGCATTGATTATTAGGACTTTGCAACATTGATAGAATATAATAAAAGTGTGCAATTTATCTATTTCCCTACTTGACATTGACAGGCTGTTGCATTCCTTGTATTTGAACACTCAATCGTTTGATCAACTTTTCCTTCTCAAAATTGTTGATTCAGAACGTTTTTTTTTGGCATATGAGCGTGTACTTAAAGATTCAGTGGTTAATTGATGTAGAAAATTGAAAAAAATGCACGAACATGGCCATCCAGGTATGACCAGCCACTGGCATCAGAAGATTGAAGATGGAAAAAGATTCCTTTTATTCTTGACTCATTTTTGTTGGCAGGCAAGTTGAGAATAATTGGTGTTACAAATAGAAACAGCTCCTCCTCCTACAGACAGAAGACTCAATTATGATGCTAAGTCCACAATGGCTCCTCTTTATATCCCCATCCCATCTATGCCAGATGCATTCATGTGATTCTCAAGTCAAATTTTGAAGGATGAGTTGGGAAGCTTGGTGTGTGGGAAACATGGACTAAACAATCCTGTGTGGCAGCTCCAAAAATGAAATCACAATAGACTTAGCATGCCAACTTGGTGACATTTCTAAAGAAAAATATTCTTCTTGTCTCCTTTGTTTCCTTTAACCTGATACCATCAAGAATTTCTTATGATTGCATGGGAACAGGTTCATCTTTGAAGTATTTTTCCCTTCCAATATTTTAATATATATGGATCAGAGACATGCCAAAATTTCATATTCTATAATTTACTTATCCAGAGTTCAGAACTAGTAAATATCATCTCCTAGAATTCTTTTTGCCAAGTAGAGAAGATGGCAGACAAATACAAAGAGTTCTCTGCATCTTCGCAGCAACAACTTGCATATTGCACCTCACCCCCTTGTGCCACAATTTGAGGATCATTCAAATAGATTGAAGGATTCTCAAGCCTTCTCTTCTTTGTCATTATGTTCATAAGCCAAAAACTCATTGGATTGCAGGATGTGCATGACTGCACTGATAAGTTGATCCAATTGCCGGTCACCCAATAATCCTTATCGTGACATTGCAGCGACAAATGGATTGATGAATTACTATAAGTGTCTTTGAAGCTCTTGGATGTCTGCAGTATAGCTAAATATTGCCTACTACAATCAAAGGAAAACATGTATGGACTTGAGTCAGCTTTTTGCAGGAGAGGTGCTGAAACTGGATTCACAATTGAAGGTTGAAAATACCGGGCATCTAGGAAGAATATGAAGAAGGCAATTCGAAAAGCCTTAGGAAGTTTGAAAGGAATCAAGGATGAGCAAATTTTTACCTCCTTAAACAAAGTCAATGAGACTTTGACCATGCTTAGCATCTTAAAAGAAGCAGAAGTAGTCACTGTCAGCTCATTAGAATCTTTGTTGCTATTTATCCCTGGCTCAAAGTGGTCAGTAATATCCAAGTTGATGCAGCCTAATAGAGTGGAATGTGATTCTCAAGAGTCAGACACAAATGAATTTGTAAAGGTGGCTGCAGCTTTGCAGTCTCTCATCAACCACATGCTTTCATCTATTGAGAATTTTCTAAGCCATGTGGAAAATTTGCATATTTGCATTCAGAATCTAGAAGTAGGAGTTGAACGCCTCTCATGGCAACTAATTAGAATCATACTTTCCCTTCTCAATATCAAAAATCACTAGTCTGAGAAAAACCAAATATGATTAATTTGAACACCCAAATCCAATTTTCCCCAAAGTGTCTAACAGTTGTAAAAATTGTAACGTAATAAGATCAGTTGTTCTGTTACTGAATATAGATTATCCGATCAAACTATAGTCACTTTTATTCTCCCTTTTCTTCCTTTAATATGCTCCCACTAACATCTCATCTTTCAATTTTCCATTTTTTTCACACCCCAGCTTCAATTGAAAGAGGGTAAAATAAAGACTAGACTAGATATAAATACTCAAATTTATCTTCCAAATATTCAAAGGATATCAGGGTAGTCCTAAAAATTTTGTCTTTAAATTTAATTTGGACCTGCAATGTTTAAAACGAATATCATTTTCTCCCCATAATAATGTATATTTTGACATCAATTTAATCCCTAATTATGCTTGTTTCATATTACACTACAAAGAACTGAGTTGATGTAAAAAATCTATGAAAGACCAACTTGATGGTATCCCTAATTAATTATGCTTGTTTCATTTAAAAAAAAAAAACTTGATGATATCCCAGGTATCTTTGGAGGAGCAATTTGAGTGTTTAATTTCAAAACTATTGGTATTGAACAAGACACAACTCCATTTGTTGATGATGACCCTTCAACAAAACCACACTTTTCTCTTCAGAACATGTAAAACTGTGAAACTGTAAACATCCTTTTACTCTTCAATCAATGCTGATATGAGGAATGTTTTGATAGATTGGTGGGTGGATATTGTAGAGGAATACAATTTTGTTTCAGGTGCTCTTTATTTTTCTGTATCTTACATTGAGTGGTTTTTACTTTTTTTATGCCTGAGTGCTCTATGTAGACAGGCTCAAAGCCTACAACTACTAGATGTTTCTTTGTTGTTGCTAATTGTTTCATGAGTTCACCAATGTCTTCAAACTGCAACCATGTAATTGCAAAGCCAAGTCAACAACTGATCCATAAATAAGCAACTTAACAAAATATATACATGTTTTCTGATCTGCAACAGTGTATGTGACTAGACCAAAACAGGAAAGCCCTATGGAATAATTTATCACCTCCATTTAGGAAACAAAATAAAGTTTAATGTCTATGTTTCATACTGACCTGCATTGCATACTTCACTTCCAAGCAAGTTCCTTTTCATCAAATATTGTACAGTGCCTGCACGCACCCTCTTTGTGGTACGTGTGTCTTGCACCATTTTAGTTCATGTTTCATATCTGAAATTGAAAATTCATGTTGTCTTCAATTCAGCAGACAAGTTTGTAGACCCAGTTCTGTTTAAGAATAGAAGCAGTTACTCAACCTCCAGCAAAAGCTTCCATTACAACGCATGCTCCATGAAGTTAGAATTTTTTTATCTGCAACCTGCAAAAGATACCATTTTCAGACAACCATGTGATGCTCAAGTAAAAATATCTAGAAGTGAGTTGGGAAGCCTGGTGAATAGGAAGCACGGAGTAAACAATACCATCATAGATCTGAGATTCAAATCAAGATGCTATAATTGCTAACCCATTTTGTGACATCTAGGGAAAAAAATATTCTTCTTGTCTCCCTCAAGTCAATTGATATATTTGGAGCAGATGGGACTCAGACTTCAGAACAATTGTGCATATCATCTCCTCCTTCTATATCCCCATATTTTCTTCTCCAACAAGAGTAAATGGAAACAAGCACAAAGAACTCTCTTCACATTCGGTGCAACAGTTTACCCTCTGCACCTCACCCACTTGTATCACAATTCGACGAGCACTTGCAGAGATTGAAGGACTCTGAAGCCACCATCACTTCTTTGTCATCATCTTCAATAACCCAAAAACTAATTGGCTTGCAGGATTTGCATGACTATGCTGATAAGTTGCTCCAGTTGCCCACAACCCAACAAGCCTTTGGACACAAATGCAGTGACAAGTGGGTTGATGTCCTATTAGAAGGGTCTCTGGGGCTTCTTGATATCTGTAGTACAGCCCAAGATTGCCTCTTGCAATCAAAGGAAAGTGTTCACATGGTTCAGTCAGTAATTCGAAGGAAGTGCCCTGACACTGAATTCGCAGTTGAGGGTGGAAAATACTTGGCATCAAGGAAAAAGATGAAGAAGGCAATTCAAAAGGCCTTAGGCAATTTGAAAGGAATGAAAAATGAGTTAATGGATTCTTCCTCAAGCAATGATAGCGAGGTTTTGTTTATCCTTGGCATCTTAAAAGAAGCAGAAGCAGTCACCATGAGGTTGTTAGAATCTTTGTTGATGTTTGTCTCTGACACCAAGGGACAATCAAAGCAGAGAAGATGGTCAATAATCTCTAAGCTGATGCAGTCTGATAGAATGACTTGCGACTCTCAAGAATCAGAAACAAATGAATTTGCAAAGGTGGATACGACTTTGCAATCTCTCATCAGTCACAAGCCCTTATCTATTGAAAATTTTCAATGCCATATGGAAAATTTGGAGACATGCATTGAGGATCTAGAAGTAGGTGTTGAACACCTTTCAAGGAAACTCATTAGAACAAGAGTTTCCCTACTTAACATCTTCAGCCACTAGTTAGAGAACAAATCTAAGAGAACAAATCTAAGTGTCGAACAGAAGTTCAATTTTTGTCCCTCAGTTGTACATAGATGTGATTAAAAGTTGATATTAAATACAATATTACCAAAGGATCAAACTATAGCCAATTTATCTCTCTCTCTCTCTCTCTTTTTCCTTTCTTTCTTTCTTGCTTGCTTGCTTTCTTTCTTTCATTCTTTATCTGTTGAGAATTTTCTCTGTCTTTCTTACTTGCTTTCTTCTCTTTCTTTCTTGTTTGCCTTTTCACTTTCTTTCTTTCTTTCCTGCTTACTCAATTTCATTCTTTCTTTGCAAATTCTTGCCTATATGTCTGAATTGTGTTTGCTTGATTGAATGGACAGAAGAAAGTGAGTCCCAAAGTTGTATATAGATGTGAATTTTTCTGATTCTTTTTTCCCCTTACTAAGTGTCTTTCTTTCTTTGGAATTTCTTTCCAAAAATTGTGGTTGTTTGATTTAATGGATAGAAAAAAGTGAGAATGTGAAATTTAGAGCAAGCTTCAAAGTGAAATTGTATTTTTTTTTCTTGATTTAGTTGTACTGAAAAGTATGAAGTTATATTGATTTGAAAATTTTCATTTTCTCACTTGTCAGGTACTCATCCAAGCATATCTTCAGGAAAAATAAGGTAAAATAAACCTTTTTTTTTAACTGTAATGCATAAACAACCCAATGGCCGATGCCTGATATACCAAGTTGCCGACTAAAGTTGAATGGAGAGGAGCCCTATAAAATAATATTTTTTTCTTCTTTAATCCCGCTATAAATTTTATAACCCATTTCAAATCCAGTATTTCGGGATAATCGATCACGTTGTTTCCATTCCTATCTCTAAATGAAGATTTATTTCTCATTTCACTATTTCAGCAATAAAAAAGTAAAGAAAACGAAGGATAGATGAGGCTGAGTAGCATAATACAATAATTACTTAATCAGCAACCCCTCCATATCAATTATTATGCCCACATGGGATTCAAAGTCAGTTAGAAATTGAATCCATAGCCCACTTGCCAAGATTACAATTTTACAAATGCAATTAGGTTGATGATTAAACAATTATCAAAACTAAGTGTCTGCACATGTTCTTTTATTTCATGTGCTGAAATTCAATGAACAACGTGATTTTTGTCTTCCTGTAACGAGGGAAAAGCCAATTAGTTGTCACTTTTTAGTACCTTATATGATTCATTATTAAGTTTCCTGTGTTCCGAGCAGTTGCTAATCTGTACAACAGTTCATTTATAATCCGCAAGTGATTCATGTCAAACTGATGGTTTGCATTTAAAGTTATTCTATTTGCAAAAGACAATTTTATACCTGCATTTATTGCAATGAAGAAAGACCAATCAATCAGGCAATGCCACTCGTGAGTTTAATGCTTGATAACACCAATATAGATGACTGCAAGCGTGTGTTAAGAGGAAAAAAAAAAAAGTCCTGAGTTGTAGTGTTCCTATGCAAGAGACATTGCATTAACATTACTGAGATTTTCGATAAATCTGAATCTGAATCAGTTAGCCCTTTTGGATTTTTGTTAATATTTGATTCCTTCTGTCTCCTGAATTCCCAATATATATTGAACTAATCTCAGTGGAAGGAAAGGTATATCCAAAGACTTAATTGTAAAGAGTCAACCTCGAACAAAGCCTTTCTCTTCTCTCAGAAAATGGCATTCACTCCCTTTAGCCCAAAATCTCATCACCAATCTCGCTCAAAGAGCCTTCCCTGTAGACCACACCCTCTTATTCTACAATGCAATCAACACTTGGGAAGTTTAGAGGCTTCAGCTTCTGATAATTCAACTTCCTCTTCATCATCATTGTTCAGACACAAACTAACTGGCTTGCAGACTTTGCACGATTGCATTGAAAAGCTGGTCCTACTGACTCTTACTCAAGAGGTACTAGTCCAAGAGCGTCAAGAGAAATGGGTAGATGAGCTTTTGGATGGATCTTTAAGGCTCCTAGATGTATGTACTGTAGCAAAGGATGCTCTACTTCACACAAAGGAATGCGCACGTGAACTTCAATCGATTATGAGAAGAAAGAGGGGAGGTGAAATGGAGGTGACAGCTGAGGTCAGGAAATTTTTGGCCTCTAGGAAGGTAGTAAAGAAGGCAATCCTAAAAGCGTTGGAGAATTTGCAGGCAACTGTGAAGAAAGCAAAATTCTCTCCAAGCAACAAGGACCACCCAACCGCAACCTTGGCTAGCTTGTTCAAAGATGTGCAAGTAATCACTCTTTCCATATTGGAGTCACTGCTGAACTTCATCTCCGGACCAGCACAATCCAAACCAAGCAAATGGTCTATGGTTTCCAAACTAATGCACAACAAAAAGGTTACTACCACACAAGAATCAGATCCGAATGAATTTTCCAATGTAGATGCTGCATTGCTATCGTTTGTGTTTCACATGACAAGAAAGTCAGACAGTGTCAGTCATTTGCAGAACCAACTGGAAGATCTAGAGTCAGTCATTCAAGACTTTGTGGAAGGACTTGAAACTCTTTTTAAACGTTTTATCAAAATTAGAGTTTCCCTTCTCAACATCCTCAATCACTAATTGTACATCGGTGGGAATGTTTTGTAATTATGTCAAAGAAATTGGCATCTAATATACACTTTTAGAATAATATCTTTCTCTACTCTTTTTTTTCATATGTTGATTATTTCCTCGGTAACTCTTTCTTTGTGAATATGACTAGCATAATTTTTGCATTTTCCATATCAAATTGAAAAGCATTTTCCATATCATATCTAATATGGCTATCAGACAACAGTGGTGTTTTTAATTTTTCCTGCATCCTTTTGTACTGTTAGTCCCATGGTTAAATGATCTTGTATCGTTGATTTTGATAATTACAAACCCTTAAGTAAAGTGCTTATAGCCTTTAGTGCATCCAGTATCTTTTAAATTTCTCATAGCACTATTTGTTGGAAAATATTTTGTCTTTCATATATTATGAATTGATTTAATTACTTATTATTATAGTTAATTGCTTGATAATGAAGAGCTGTTATGGAATAATAATACAATTGTTACTATAGCTATAATAAGCATTTTATTGTTATTAATGGAGGAACTAATGAGGGCTGTTATAGTATTGGTCTTGCCTATAAATTGTCTTTGATATTCCATTGATTCACACACTTCAAAAAAGACAAAGGTTAGAAGATTTCTCTCTATGTATAAATACTGATATACTCTACATTTTTACCTGTAAGAAAGCATATTATATAGAGCTTGATAACAATAGATACAAGAGGTATGCTTTTTGTGTATGTTTTTGCTTACTGAATAATTTATTCATGTTTATATCATGAACTAAGATTTTAAATTTCTTACACTATTGTGATCAGAGTGTTTGAAGAGGTCACTATCTCCTTTGCCTGTACAAAATCATTCCCTTACAACCAAATACTCCATGTTGTTACATCAAAGATAACTTAAGAGATCTCCATGCTTATAGAGGAAGGTGTTTCAAATAATCCACTCTCTTCATATCTAGAATTTTAGACTGAAAAAAAATAATCTTCATTAGTACTTAAGTGTGTAAGAGTAAGATTATTATTAGCCATATTTGGGAGCTTGAACAACAATCTCTATTAAGCTATAGTCTGAATTCTTGCTTCCACTTTTATTTCACAATTAGAATAAGGATAAAATGATATTGAAGAAACTTCATATCCCTAAAGTTTCCAATCTTGTCTAGCTCCAAATATGCATTAAAAAACTCCTTTTCAATCAAAGACTCAAGAAAAGAAGACTTAGGATACATAAACCTGTAAGTAAATATATTGTTAACTATTAGAATACAAGTGTGAGGTGAAGTCCCAAGTAAAAATGAAAAAGTTAAATACCTTATAAGTGAAAAGAATACCTATAAACTTGAACCTTAAAGTTTTAGGTTAAGGTGTAGACGTGTAGTATTAGGTTTTCTTATATCAATTATATGGTTACTCATGCCTATTAATGTAAATCTGACTCAATTTCCCAACATTAACTCTCCATTTTAATGTATATCGTCCAACATATACCAATCTACTATGAACTTTGCAATCCCAAACAAAATGATAAAAATGGAAAGAAAGAGTGAGTGCATGATTTTTGAGCTGTCCTTGTTAATTTTCAAATCACAGGATCAAAAGAAAAGGCAACAATAAATTACTAATGACCTCCACTTGTGAAAAAATAATATTCTGAAGAAAAAAATAATGTGAAATTCAGAAAACCAATTTGAATTCACAAAAGAAAAAGCAAACCAATTTGCATTAATTAGTTATTGACGTGTTAATGAGACAAGTAACTTACAACCTACAAAATGGTAGCAGAAGGGGATTAACTAATATGTATTGAGCTGGGGATAGTGCATAAACATTGGCACCAACAAGTGACCGATATATTAGTATCTGAAGATGAAGAGTCCTCTTGTCGTTAATCTGTCCTGTTGTAGGTAGACAAATTCATAGACTGAAACTCATTTATGTTAGGCAACAGCTCCTCTCATCCTCCAGACAAAAGCTCCCATTACAATGCATGCATCACACAGCAAGAACTATTATATTGTCAAGATATTCCACTTTGCAAGAACCCATGTGATTCCCAACTCACAAGTAAAAAATTGAGGGATGAGTTGGAAGCATGTTGTATAATGGGGAGGATGCTGAGATTCAAATCCAGATGATATAATTGCATACTAATCGGGTGACATTTGAGGGGGAAAAAAGTTCCACTTGTCTCCCATAATCTATTAATCTGTTTCTTCATTTGCTATATATAAAGCAAAAGCCAACCACAACAAGTCAGGCTTTGAAACAAACTCTACACATTACCTTCCAGCCATCTGTTTCCTAACAAGAAAAAATGGCAGCCATTGAAAAGAAAACTCAAAGCTCTCTACATCTTCGAAGCAACAGCTTGCTCTCTGCGGCTCACCCTCTTGTATCACAATTTGAGGAGCATTTGCACCCTCTTGTATCACAATTTGAGGAGCATTTGCAAAGATTGAGAGGTTCTGAAGCCACTTCTTCATTGTCATCATCTTCAGTGTGCCACAAACTTAATGACATGCTTGATTTGCATGACTACACTGATAAGTTGCTTCAATTGCCAATCGAACAAGTCTTGGCACAAGAGTGTGAGATAGATGTGTTGACATTAATATCCCATTTTTTTTTAAATAAATTAAAAAGGATTTTTGTTTATAAATAAATAAAATTTTAGATAAAATGATGAGATTTTTATAATTAAATAAATAAAGAAAATAATTTTATTAATTAAAATAATGGTATGAAGGAAAATAAAAAAGATATTTTATTTAGAAAATAAAATAGAGTTCATTTTTATAAAATAAAAAAATAAAGAAAAATAAAGTAAATAATAGGCTGAGAGTACGCTCGTTATAAATAGAGACATATGAGGTCAATTTCCAGACTGACGATCTGTCTTTACACTTTCTCTTCCTCTCAAGTTTGTTTTCCCTTCTTCCTTTTCAAAACCTTCTCTTTTTTTCACATATACTCAATCCTGTCTCAGTAAAACAATGATCCCGGATTTCTTAAACGTTGGATCATTCTGAAATTTGAAATGGTAGTTCAGAACTTAATCTCGCACACACCCACCATTTGGATTTTTGAGGTAATGTCTATGGTGGAAAAAATGTTCCTCTCACTGAGTTTTCTTTTTCACGCAGATACCCAAAACCTGTTTTAGTAAAACTACAATCCTGAACTTGTAAACCGTTGGATCATCATGAAATTTGGACACCACCTTCGAAATCCATTTTCACATATTCTCACCATTGGAATTTGCGAAATAATGTTTTTGCATAGATAAATTAGTCTCGCATATTGATAGTAAAATAGAGGTTACAATCTCTTCATCTTCTCTCTAACGCTTGGAAACCCTAACAGAAGTTTGAGGAATCTTAGGGAATTGTTAGAGATGTCACTATTACTATCGGACTACACACATGAACCCGCTTAGAGGTAAGAGATGAGTTTATCGCAATTGGGATTAGAATGAACATGTGTAAGGATCCTTAGGGGATCAAATTGGGGTTTATTTTGGGATATTTATTGTATTGTAATTCTTCATGTATGATTATAATTGCGAGATTGTTATATTGAGATCATGAAATTGTGTGTAAGTGATAAATTGAATATATGATGAATTGTGAGATAATATGTTGCATTGAGATCATAATATTGTTATTGAGATTGAGTATAAGTGCAAATTAAAGTTGAACATGTGTTAATTTATGAGATACACGTAAACATGTGATGGTGAATTGTGACATTATGAGATTTTAAATTGTGGACATGAGATTTGGTTATGAATAAGTGTGTGGTTAATACTTGATGTGACCATACTTGTATTGTGAGCTGTGAATTATACAATAACCTGATTGGTGTTTACCTTGAAAAAAGTGTTTATGTGCAGTGTTAAAGGGAAAATGTAGGATTCCTAGTTAGGAACCTAAAGCGCTAAATTGTAGTGCAATGTGTCAATCGTGTTTGAAACACGAGTGTGAGGTCGTGGGTATTGTATAATTCATGAGCAGTGTCTGCGTGCAAAAATTTTTTTAGGGGTTGAACCTGAATCAGGAAGGTAAGGTCCTAACAGATTCTTCGGAGCCTAGGCCTTGGGGGTAAAGACACTCGATTTGAGTGTTCCTTTAAGCCTATGTTGATCTCATATGGTTGGAGTATTTTCGCAAAACAGAGTGGCCCTAACTGATCACCTTATAATTTTAGTTAATGAGAATGACCTGACATACCCATTGTGTGGTATGTCTTGTTATGTTGTGAGAAAAAAGATGAAGAAGAAAATTCGAAAGGTCCTGGATTCATGGTTGAAGGTGAAAAATACTTAGTTGTGAGAAAGAAGATGAAGAAGAAAATTCGAAAGGTCCTGGAAAATTTGAAACAGAAGGACAACAACACTTCACCAATGCTCAGCTTCTTAAATGAAACAGAAGTGATCACCCTGAGCTCATTAGAACAATTGTTACGGTTTATCTCTGGCCCAAAAGGACACTCAAAGCAAAGCAGATGGTCAGCAATTTCCAAGTTGATGCAGCCTAAAAGAGTAATTTGTGATTGTGACCCTCAAGAATCAAACACAAATCAATTTGAAAAGGTGGATGCAGCTTTGCAGTCTCTCATTAGTCACAAGCCTTCGTCTGAGAATTTTCATAGCCATATGGAAAATTTGGAGCTGTGCATTCAAGATCTAGAGATAGGAGTTGATTGCCTCTCAAGAAAATTAATTAGAAACAGGGTTTTCCTTCTTAATATCGTCAACCACTAATCATAGTGTCTATATAATTTTTGTGCACTCAATTTTCCCCCATGAGTGTCACACAACTATACATGAATGCGATTAAATCTGTTTATATTTTACTGAATACATACTATTATTTAAGGATCAAACTATTGTTACTTCAGCTTCCATCTATTTTGTCCGGTTCCCTCAACATTTCATCTTTCATGTTCCCTTTTTCTTCCAAATGGTCACCATTAAAATAAGTGAAAGGAAAGAGACGATAAAACATTAAACAAACTTTTTCACTTCTAGAGTCACAAAAGCAACTGCTCAGTAACTTTTTCTGTTTATTTAGTCCACCTACAGATGTTAACTCTATTATTTATTTTTCGTCATGTTACATGTACCGATGCCATGTTGCTAATCACATCTTTTAATCAAGTTTTATTTCTTCTTTCTGGGAAAAACAGAATTAAAGGATGAACCCACAGGTGCTGAACCCACAGGATACTCAAGGTCAATGTGAATGCATATCCTAGCTGTTAATCATACAACTGCCATGAGGTTGATGATTAAATCAAAACCTAATGACTGCACATGTTCTCAAATTTTATATTCTAAGGATAATGAAAAATAAGCTAGTTGTGTTCATGTAAAGAGGACAAGTGAATTAGCATATTATAACCAAATATAACTAACGTGGATGTATACTAATATTGATTAATTAGTTGAAATGGAATTGGGGACATCACAAAACATAACTATCATTTTGAGATTGACAGCTAGGATATGTATTTTAAATTATTAGATACGTATGCTTTGCAGTGTCCCCAATACCGCTAGTTCAGTTCTTATATCATCATTAGCAACCTGCAAAGATGCTATAATTTTCAATAAATTGTCCGTGTGATTAGTAGGTTATAGAATTGAAGGATGAGTTGGAAGATTAATGCATGAGAAGCATCGAAAGGAAACTGACATATATAATTGCACACTCATTAGGTGACATTTGAGTGAAAGCACTCCCATTCTGCTCATTATCATACCCGCGTGAAATGAATGGGTCCTGCCATCAGCCCAAAAGAAAGCATAGCAACCAACTTGAGGCCTCTTCTTCCCACACTCTCTAAATATCACCTTACACCCCCTTTAACTTTAAAATAACTCACTCGTCAATCTAACCCTCCCTCCCTTCCCATGTATTCTAGAATGAAGGTTTTCCATTCTAGAATGCCTAATCTGTAATTTATCACAACGCATGTATTCTAGAACAGGCAATCTGGATTGTGTCATGGACTGGGAAATTATAAGGTTTGCAATTTTGTGATGTTCTAGATCATATAATTCATCATATTATTGTATCTCCTTCAGAATAGGTGTTTGGAAATGTCACAACTAATCCAAATCCAAAATTTATCACAACACATGTATTTCAAAACAAGCAGTCTGGATATTCATTAGATTTGTTATGGATTGGGAAATCCCTAAGGCTTGGATTTCTTAGAAGGTTACAAATCACATGATATGTAATATTATTGTATCTCTTTTGGAATAAGTTATTTGGAAAGCCACAACTAATCCATAAGGTGTTCCAGACACAGTAATATCACAAATCACGTGATCTGGAACCTCCACACAAATGCAAACTTTATGGATTTCTCAGTCTGTAACACAACATTCTTTCTGGAATGGGTATTCTAGAAAGAATACATCACAAAAAAAAAAAATCATGCCTATTAGACAACTTCAAAAAAAAAAAAAAGGATGTGCTTGGAGGACAACGTGCAACGACTTTGGAGATTTAAGTTTATTTTAAACTTAAAAGGTGGTGTACGGTGAGATATATGGTTGCAGGAAGATAGAGTGCCAACCTAGCCCATGCCTACTAACATATGCTCGTCAGGCCAGATCCTGATCGAACTAGCCTTTGTTGCCTTGTTTTTTCGCCCGATGGATCTGAACTTGAGATCCAAAAAGAATTAAATAAAAAAGTTAAGATTATAACTCTTTTATAATCATAAACTGTTATTTCAAATTCGAATGTGTAGGATGCACCTTTATATTTTAATCTGAACTTTCAAATGGATGTAACAAAGTAAAATCATTTACAAGTAAGTGGAAACCATTGCATCAACAGCAACAATTTTGGGTTACAGTGTTATTATATAACATGGAGAAAATAGTTGAGGTGGATCCGTTGGAAAGTCTCAGATCGCCTAAATCAATTCTTGGGATATAACTTATATATCTGTTGTGCTATTCATTTAATGTTAATTGATTTTAAGATCAAATCTAACATGGAATCAAATTGTATCACCCATCTTGGTGAGTCACCTAATTACAGGCTGCTTCATTCCCAATCCATACACACAAACAATGGTCAAATTAATTTTGTAAATGCAATTGAAAAGGCCAAAGCTAGTGCCATTTGTTCTACAACCTCTCTCTCTTGTTACTTTTCCTGTTGTCTTTCTTCTATACATTGTCGAGTTTGTGTAATATCTGAATTTATATTCTAATTATTTGTCCTTTAGTCATAGGAACCTTGTTTTGAAGGCTTCTGAGCTAATCGACAACTTGTTAATAAGTTGGTTTATTTAGGAAAACGTGCCATTGATCACTTTGGCAAAAAGTAATGGTCAATATCTAGAAGTTTGCTGACTGACAATATAATCAACAAAATCATCCACGGAGGTTGAAGTAAGAAAAATGGAATCCAACATCTTAAGATCAATTCATTTGTAAATTCTATAGCCAAGTCCTAAATTAAGGAAAGTATTCAATGCCAGTTCTGACACATTTTTTAGGCTTTCATTGCTTAATTTTTGTGTGCTTCTGTTAGAATTGAGACTTTTCTTGTTATTTTGGTATTAAAATATGTTGCTGTTATGTTTCTGATATAACTTAGTATTAGTCAACATGTAGTAGATGAAATTGAATGAAAGACCTTGTTTTAAGGGGGTGGTTAGGCTAAGTCAGTATGGGGTGTGTTGTGTAGCTTGTAACTTTGTATTTTCACCGACTACAAGTCACTTATGTATGCTGGAAAAACCAGAACGAAAATATATTTTCTATCTTCCACCATTTCCTGCTGGTTGTGATCTTTCTTTTATGTTTTCTTCTCCCACTTCACTCATGTTCAGTTTTTAGTTTCTTACTTTAACAGCTTCTCAATTTGCTTCAAAATATCATAATCTTCTTCAAGCAATTTCCAGGTTCTCAGCTAGAAATTCCAAAGTAGCTCGTTCAATTGCAATTCTAAGAAAATTAAGGTACAATAAGGTTTAAATTTAAATGATTACAAAGAAAAAGAAGGTATTTGCAACCAAAAGCCATTAGGAATTTCACTGATGATTGAAGTAAAATTTTGTATTTGACTTTGATGGAAATTGAAAGCAGGGAGTTCAGGAAAAGAAGGTACTTGAAAGCAGTGAGTACATGATTTCTGAGGCCGTCCTTGTTAATTTCCTGATCACAGGATCAAAAGAAAAGGCAACCAGAAATTAGTACTCACCTCCATAAGGGAAAAGGAATATTTAAAAAAAATAAAAAATAATGTGCACTTTAGCAAACCAATTTGCATTAATTATTTTTGGAGGCATTAATGAGACAGGCAACTTATAACATGCAAAATGGTAGCAAATAAAGATTAATTAATAGGTAATGATCTGGGGACACTGCATAAACATTGCCACCAAGAAGTGACCAACATATTAGTATCTAAAGATGAAGAGTCCTCTTGTTGTTAATCTGTCCTGTTGTAGGTAGACAATTTCATTGACCGAAAGACAATTATGATAGACAATAGCTCCCATTACAAGCATGCATCACACAAAAGTAAAATATTGAGGGATGAGTTGGAAGCATGGTGCATAATGGTGAGGATGCTGAGATCCAAATCAAGATCATATAATTGCATACTCAATAGGTGACATTTGAGGGGGAAAAAATTCCTCTTGTCTCCCATAATATGTTACTTTTCTTTCATTTGCTATATATGAAGCAAAAGCCAACCACAAGAAGTCAGGCATTGAAGCAAATTCTACACATTACCTTCTAGCCATCTGTTTCCTAAGAAGAAAAAATGGCAGCAATTGAAAAGAAAACACAAAGCTCTCTGCATCTTCGCAGCAACAGCTTGCCCTCTGCAGCTCACCCTCTTGTATCACAATTGGAGGAGCAATTGCAAAGATTGAGGGGTTCTGAAGCCACTTCTTCATTGTCATCATCTTCAGTGTGCCTCAAACTTAATGACATGCTTGATTTGCATGACTACACTGATAAGTTGCTTCAATTGCCAATGGAACAACAAGTCTCGGCACAAGAGTGCAATGATAGATGTGTTGATGACCTACTAGAAGGGTCTCTTAGGCTCTTAGATATCTGTAGTACAACTAAAGATTGCCTTCTGCAATCAAAGGAAAGCATGTGCGACTTAATGTCAGTCATCCGAAGAAAGAAAAGCAATGAAACTGGATTCGCGGTTGAAGGTGTGAAATACTTGGCTGCGAGGAAGAACATGAAAAAGCAAATTCGAAAGGCCCTGGAAAATTTGAAGCAGAAGGACAACAACACTTCACCCATGCTCAACTTCTTAAATGAAGCAGAAGCAATCACCCTGTGCTCATTAGAACAATTGCTACTGTTCATCTCAGGCCCAAAAAGACACTCAAAGCACAGCAGATGGTCAGCAATATCCATGTTGATGCAGCCTAAAAGAGTAATTTGTGACTCTCAAGAAGCAAACACAAATGAATTTGAAAAGGTGGATGCAGCTTTGCAATCTCTCATCAGCCACAGGCCTTCATCTATTGAGAATTTTCATAGTCATATGGAAAATTTGGAGTTTTGCATTCAAGATCTAGAGATAGGAGTTGATCAGCTCTCAAGAAAATTAATTAGAAACAGAGTTTCCCTTCTCAACATCTTCAACCACTAATCATAGTGATAGTATCTGTATGATTTTTGGGCACTCAATTTTCCCCTGTGGGTCACACAACTGTACATGAATGTGATTAAATCTGTTTATATTTTACTGAATACATATTATTTAAGGATCAAACTATTGTAACTTCAG
Organism: Glycine max; assembly: GCF_000004515.6. Classification (NCBI taxonomy): domain Eukaryota; kingdom Viridiplantae; phylum Streptophyta; class Magnoliopsida; order Fabales; family Fabaceae; genus Glycine; species Glycine max. Next base: position 3,023,761 of record NC_038248.2, read on the forward strand.
CATCAATCTCTTCTTTCCAGTTCCTTTGCTTACCTTCAACATCTCATCTTTTAATTTCCCTTTTTCTTCCGAAATTTCACCATTAATATAAGTGGAAGGAAACCGAAGATAAAACAGTAAACATACTTTTTTCTCTTCTAGATTCAAAAGATTAAAAGCAACTGCTCAATGACTTTTTTCTTTTTTAGTCCACCTATAGATGCTATAGTCTATTGTTTATTTTTCATTCGTGGACATGTAACAGGAGTCAGGAACTGATGCCATGTTGCTAATCATATCTTTTAATCAAGTTTTATTTCTTCTTTCTGGGAAAAATAAAATGAAAGGATGAAGGCATATCCTAGCTGTTAATCTTACAACTGCCATCAGGTTGATGATTAAATTTAAATCAAAACCTAATGCCTGCACATGTTCTCAAGTTTTATATGCTAAAGATAATGAAAAATAAGCTGGTTGTGTTCATCTAAAGCGGACAAGTGAATTAGCTTATTATCATAAAAAATGCTATTACAAAATGTGGAGTTAACATGCATGTATACTACTAATATTGATTAATTAATAGATATGGAATTGGTGACACCTCAAAACATCCATCGATTTGAGATTGACAGCTAGGATATGTATCATAAATAAATAGATATGTATGCTTTGCAGTGTCCCCAATACCCCTAATTCAGTCCTTATATCAGCCACATGCAGATATGCTATTTTTCAATAATCTGTCCGTGTGATTTGTAAGTGTGATCATTATGCAAGTGGGGAGAAAACAATAAGCATTGAATGGGAAAGCATCCCTTATAGGAGACATTACGCTATCATTTCTTTGATATGTATATAGATTTAAAATTAAATTAATTAAAACTCACTCAGATTTGTTTAACATGAGATTTATTGTGTCCCCTGTATCCATATTATATCTTGAGCAAAGGCCTATTCACGCGTCCAATTCCATAGATCCAACACTTGTGCTACTAAAAAAAATTTAAGTTTATTTTTTGCAATTGATAGTATATTGCAGCACCTAACATTGAGTTTGATGATGTCTTGAGCAGTGGACATAAGAGATGCACAATGAAATACTATTTGCTTTTTTGAAATTAATTGCCAAAATAGTATTTGCCGATCGTGCGTTATTGCATATTAATTAAGACAAGCAATGTGTCAGGGGATTCCTTGTGGGAGACATTGCACTAACATTAGATTCAAATCTTGATTAATTAGCACTCATTGATGTTTGTTTAAGAAGAGACTCCTTGCATCTTCAGTTAATGCCCATTATGTGTTCACGTGGCAGTGGAAGGAAGTTAGATTCACATACTCAATTCTTACATTCATCTCAAGTGTTGTCTTCTTTGAACACAAAAACCTCTTCTTGAGTCTTGACTACACCCCCTCATTCTACAATGCAATGAGTATTTGGACAAGTTAAGAGGTTCCCATGAAAACTCTTCTTCAACCTCATTGCTAAACCATAGATTATAGAAGGCATGCAGAATCTGTATGCATGTGTTGAAAATTGTGTCCACTTCTCCTCACCCAAGAAGCTTTTTCCATGAACTTCAAGAATCTTGGGTAGATGAGGTTTTGGAGTTCGGATGGATCTTTAAGACTCCAAGAGTGGCCAAAGATGTTCAGATTATTTATTTATGAATTAACATTAATTAATTATTTAAAATAATCTCTTGGAATTATTAAATATAATAATTATAGAGGATTTTAATTTAAGGATTAAATATATTTTTAATTCCTATAAATATAAAGATTTTAAATTTTAGTCTTTCAATAATAAACTGTCTCATTTTAGCTTCTCATTTTTTTCAAAATGTATCATGTGTAGTCTATGACTGGTCTATATTGGTTCTTCATTTTTTTTAAATGTATCAGGTGTAGTTTCTGACCTTCACAAAAAATTGTCCCAAGTCCCTCTTTTTTAAAATGTGTCATGAAAGGTAAGTATCTATCGAGTGTCTATATTTTCTGAATCGAATATTTAATTTAGATGGTAGGCACGAAGCTCAGACCTCACGTTCCTAACCATTAGACAGTTTTATATTAACTGAGATGAAACAGAGACACAGGCTCGGGCTCCACTTCACCTCCTTTCTTTTCTCTCACACGTCTTTAGCTTTTATTTTAATCAATGGAACAACAAGTAATGAGATTCTTGTTTCTGCAAGAGAGACAAGCTCGGCAGAACTTCAGCCATTGTTTTAGCTATCAGAGCAGTCCACACGTGTAGATGAATTACATTATTGCATGCAAGTTTTTGATAGTAAAAGATGTCCATTGAAAACATTAATCTTGGAAGTGAGAGAGAAAAATAGAACAGTGTAATAGCTGGAGAGTTTCCATGTGGGAGACACTTCCCGAACAATTATGTGATAATGTTTAGATCCAAATCTTGATTGGTTAGCACTCAATGATAACAGTTTAAGATGAGATTCCTCGTGTCTCCAACGCCCTAATATATATTGAGCACATGGCATTGGCAAGAAGGTAGATCCAAAAACTCAACATCTAGGCCTCTCTTTTCCTAAGGAAAAATGGCAGCCTCTCAATTGAACACAAAATCCAATTTCCATGCTCGTTCAAACAGCTTACCCTCTAGACCACACCCTCTCATCCTACAATGCAATGAGCACTTGGAAAGGTTAAGGTCTTCCAATGAAGCCTCCTCTTCCTCTTCATCCCTTAGCCATAAGCTAGGAGGGTTGCAAGATCTGCATGAATGTGTTGAAAATTTGTTCCAACTTTCCCTCACCCAAGAAGCACTTCATCATGAGTGTCAAGAAAACTGGGTAGATGAGCTTCTGAATGGATCCTTAAGGCTCTTAGATGTGTGCACAGCCGCAAAAGACTCTCTACTGCATACAAAAGAGTGCATGCGAGAACTTCAATCAATTATGAGAAGAAGAAAGGGAGGTGAAGTGGAGCTCAAGGCAGAGATTAAGAAGTTCTTGACTTCAAGGAAGGTGGTAAAAAAGGCCATCTCAAAAGCCTTGGCAAATTTGAAGAGTACTACAAAAAGTTGCAACATCTCATCTACAAACAAAGACAATCAATTGATTAGCTTATTGGAGAATGTGGAAGTGGTCACTCTATCAACATTTCAGGCATTATTGCAATTGATCTCAGGGACTACACAATCAAAGTCAAGCAGCTGGAGTTTGGTTTCCAAGCTAATGCAGAGCAAGAAAGTAAGTTGCTCACAATTAGCAGATGAAAATGAATTTTCCCAACTTGATGAAGCATTGCAATCCTACATGTTTTCCCAGACAAGTAAATTTGAAAACATGAATAAGCTGCAAACCCAATTGGAGAAAGTGGAGTCACTTGTTCAAGATCTTGAAGAAGGTTTTGAATTTCTGTTTAGGCGTTTGATAAAGACTAGAGTTGCCCTTCTTAACATCCTCAATCACTAGTTAAGATTATCCGAGTCATCCAAATTTTGTAATGTATAGATATATAGATACATTGAAACATTTTACCCAAATTTTGGTTGTAGTATCATAAGTGAGCAATGATAATTTCGTGACTCAAGTTATTCAAGGCAACCCTACAAGTACGTATCATTAGAAAATGGCATTAATTAACTTTCAAGTATGTTAAGCTTTGATTTGACTAATTTAATTTGAGAAAGTGTGTAAAGCTAGAATCACATATAGAAGACAAAATGCATAAGATTGAATATTTCACAAACAAACCCAAGAGAAATACATTACATAATGAGAATAAGTTGCACAAATGGGAAGAAGTACATTACATAATAACAACACCAAGTACATTACATAATGAAATGAAACACCACAAAGGCACAAACTAACATATATGTTGATCATCTTCGAAATAGGAAGTAATACCACTAGCCAACAATTCAACTGTATTAAACAAAACAAAAATGAAACAAACATTAAAATTGAAAAACTTTCAAACAAATAAAGTACAAAATACCTTCATCATCAGACTCCATTTCATTGAGCATAGTAGGACATTCCTGGACTACTTTAGAATTTAGACAACCTATATATATCATACATAAAACAACATAAAGAATAATCAGATAAAATATACAGTTTATTAGCCATTACAATGAAGAATTTAAAATTTTACCAGTATTCCGAGCACTCCATAACCAACTTTTAGCACACATCAAGGCCTCTAAAGTAGTCCAATGAAGTCAACTACAATGGGGGCTTAATATTTGACCATTAGTGCTGAATGCAGATTCAGAAGCTACAATAGAGATAGGAATAGCCAATATATCCTTTGCAATTGCTTGGAGTGTTGGATACTTGATTCCATTCAACTTCCACCACAATAAAACATCAAAATCTGAGGTCATTGGGAAAAGCTCCTCCTCTAAATAATGATCCAACTCTGTTTAACCATATGAAGTTCTAGCCTTTTTTTCTTCATCATATACTTTTCAAACTCATTTAATGCATCATCACGAACATTACTACCATCCAGTGATGAAGAGGCACTACTAATAATTGATATGTTTACGTAATTTGAATATTTAAATCACATATCAATTATCTAATTTTCCTCTTTTTTATTATTTCTTTTGTGTTAAAACATTAGGAATTTAGCTTCTTTTGAGTTTTTGTCTAGTAAATGTTAAAGTTAGTTAATTTACAGTGTTTTGGGGTGTATTGTTTTTGTAGAATTACATAACAGGAAGCTTGGAAGAGAGTTGAAGAACTGGAGCAGCGCGCTTAGCACGTCAACATCCGCTCAACGCGAGGAGCCAACTTGGAGGCCAGGCTTAGTCCGCATCTGACAACTTAGCACGCATCTACGGCTTAGCCTGCATCTTGCGGATTAGCGCGCATCTGACGACTTTGCCTACATTTAGCGGCTTAGCGAGCGATCACTTATGTCAGCTGAACTTTGCATGTGCGCTTAGCGAGCACATGCAGGCTTAGCGCACAGTCAATGTCGAAAAACATGACTGTGCTGCATTTTAAAGGGAGAAAAGGGGGAAATCAACAGAGTTCTTTTGGGGGACCAAAATAAGAAGCTAGGGCACGAGAGAAGAGAGAACCCATTCACTTAGGGACCCTTTCCTCCATTTTCTTCCACACCTCTTGTTTTCTTTTTGTATTAGTAAGTCTCTCATGACAATGAGAGGCTAAACCACCCATTATTGGGAACTCAACAACCAAACACTCTTGATGTAATGATTGTAACTATCTAGTTAATGTTATTTTGATATTATTGTCTCTTTTCTGTGCTTAATATTATGTTTATGGCTTGGTCACCCATGCTCATGTAGTGTTATAGGATTTATGCATTGAAAATGTTTATCTCCTAAGAACTTGAAAATAGCATCTAGGTAATCCATGTCTAGGGATAGAATGGTATTATTTAGCCTTATTTATGCATCTTTATTCTTAAAGCAAATTATTTGATATAGTTCTTAAGGGATTAGGAGTGAAATTAGGTAATTTAGGTTCTTTCACATGAGGGATCATGGTTAGGGTATGTTAGTGGATGAAAGTAATAATCGAAATAACATTAAATAGTGAAAAACCCTTAATGTTGCATCAAGAGTAGTTTTGGTAAGTTGAGTCTCAACACACTCCGTAATTTTACTTCAACCGACAACTCACCTCCCAAATGTTTGTATTCTATCTCTTTAATGTGCTTTGTTTAATTATCTTCATTTATGTCAAAATTTTATATTACATATCATTATTTGACTAATATCAAATTTAATTCATTGATTGCTTAAAATCGGACATATATAAACTCTGAGTACAGTCAAAGTTACTGTGGACTCGACACTCGGTCTTACCGTTTTAATTACTACTTGAACGAATTGATGCACTTGTCAATCGGTTAACAACTACTAAGAGAGTCTTTTTTCATTTTCAACTGATAATCACGAACCAAATCATAACACAACTGTCGAACCATCCTAACTTGACCTAAACAGTCGTGTTCGTACAACTTTTCATAATAATATTCAAGTAACTCCATTTTGTATTTAGGATCTAAATCAGTAGCAACTACCATTATGTCATGAATCACATTCCAATATCTTTCAAATGTTTGACATCTTTTCTGCCATTTTTTGAATTAACTCATCAGGGGAGTTAATCCATTGCGATATTGCTATCTTAATCTCACAAATCATAGGAAAATATGTATTAAGAGTTGGATATTTAGTGTCACAACAAATCTCTTCAGCGATATTATTAAACAACTTCAATCTTCGACAAACATCCTTTGCAAATTGTCATTGTGAATTAGTCAGCAAACAAGTGGATTGAGAGTCACGTTGCTTTAAACAATTAAATACATTCTCATATGATAAGCCAATTTCAAGCATCTTGTAAGTTGAATTTCATCTAATTGTTTAATCTAAAATCAAATTTTTAGTGCAAGGAATTTTCAATTGTTTAACTGTCTCCTAAAATTTTTCCTTTCTTGAAGGTGTTGCAGTTTAATATGCTATACTATCTCAAATCTTTTTCACCCCATCTTTCAGTATCAAATTTAAGATATAAGCACAACAACACATTTGAAGTAAAGATCCATCCCTCAATAAAGTCTTCTACTGCAACTTATCTTTAATTTTCTCAATGAAACCATCATTCGTGCAACAATATTTAAAGTGATAGTGGACAATTTTGTATCAACATTTTAATCCATCAAACATTCAACTAATGCATTGCAAAGTCTATCACTTGAGTGAGGAACAGGAACATAGATGAACCTAACATAATAAATTTTGCATTCAATCGTTTTATCAAAGAAAAAGGTCATATAATTATATGCAATATCAAATATGACTAGGAAACTTATAACTATAAGAATTTTTATTATTACCTCCAAATACGTCTTTGTAAAGTACAAGAACTATCAATATAATGTGCAGTCACAGCCAAATATCCCATTCTTTGATTGCTTGAAGTCCACATGTTTGATGTAATGGCCACTCTTCCGTCAAAACTATCAAACAATTTCAAATCTTTTTCAGAATCATAAACTTCAGATATCTCTTTCTTGAGCATGTTTCTAGAAGGAACTTGGAACAATGGTTAGAGAGCAGCCATGAATCTCCTAAAACCAAGATGGTCCATTATTGAAAGTGGATAGTCAAGCATAATAATTGCTTTTGCAAGCTCTTTCCTTGCATTTTCTGCATCAAAAAATCCAGTCTCCCACTCTTTCATACCTCTTTCAGAAATTGGTTGATATGCACTTTCTTGTGAAATTGGTGATTGAGAATTATCAACATCTGCCATTACTTTCCTGTAAAACAAAAACAGACATGGCCAACAATTTAACAAATTGTAATCAAATTAAACTATTCTTACATAGTACTCAAAAGAAATTTAGAAATGAATCATAGAAAAAATGTTAGAAGCTTTTGTAGAGAGTTACAGAGTAATATTAACGATTGCTATTTGATATCAATTAGCCCAACCCACTGTGCTGAAACTAACTATACGCAACAGAATGCAACATACCAGACATAGATGTTCATTATTTATTTTTTTCTATCTTAACAGTTGTTTAGTGTAATATTGATTGGTAATGCAAATCTGACTCCACTTGTTCAGTCTAGATATTACCCATCCCTACTACTAGCTCTAAGTAGAGCATAGTTTCAAACTAAACATTACAGCAAGTGACCAAAATTCAATATTTAAATTTTAGGCTTCAGGGTTTGCCCATTATAAAACCTAGTAAGTAGAGATAATAAAATACCAGTAATAAAGATGTGCTGAACTGATATTTAGAAATTGATATCAATTTCTCCAATATCAGGTAATAAGAAGCAGTAATAGTTTCATAACACCTAGTCATACACTAAAGAACAGTGGCAATTCTACTAGCGTCCATGAAAATTCATGTTCCATGCAGACAAGTTCATTACACAAAGCAGAGAGAGTCTGCAGAATTGGATTCCCAAAAGCCCTTTTAATTAATAAGGGAGCAAAATAATGATGAGAATGTTACAGTATTTAAAACTCAGTAAAAGTCCTTACTCAGGACATCGACCCATTTTCAGGTGAATCGTGGAGATGATTGTACTATGTTATGGCTACAACGTTAAATGCTTGAACAAATTTTCACCCCAGTTTTATGAAAATGAAGCATAAACCAGTGAATAGGCATTGATCAACAGTGAAAGTAAAAAGAAGAAACAGAACAGAGCTTAAAAAACCTACCTCGCGCGGAGGGAACAGAAAAGAGCAAAGGGCACCTAAACGACAGCGACAGACAAAGTGAGGGCGGGAGGATTAAAATAATATTTTTAATCAAAAAGGGATTTTATAACCATCCAAAATAAATTAAAAACGTACTTGAAGTATAATTTTCAGCTTTTATAAATTTCTTAAAATAAGCTCCCTTAATCACTCACTCGTTCTAAAAGGTATCACATTTGAAGAAAAAATAATTCAAAATAAGAGTTATGTTAATTTTGAAATGCAATATTATTTGTTTCTATTAATACTCCTAATAAATATCATCTTAGCTTTTCATTTAATATTAATTTTTTTCTATTAATTATATAAGTTATGTTGATAAAAATGAATATTTAAAACAAAAATAATAAGTTAAAATATATAGTTGTAATTTAATTTTAATTAGATGAAATATGAAAAAAATAGAGAGATTACTAGAAAAGAAATAATTAGTACACTTTTTTAGAATGACAAATAATTAAGTGTTAAAATAATCAATAATTCGGTAGAATAATTAAAAAATGAGAGGAAAGTGTTTTACCCTAATATAAAATACAGTGTCATTAGGGCTACAAATTTTACAAATGATTTTTATTTTATCAGTAAATATTAGTTTAGTTGTTAATTATTAATTTTTTGTTGACGGAAAAATTAAACACACAATTTTTTTCACTTTTTTTCTTTTTTTACCATTAAATCAATCTTATAATTTATATGTGGTCCAGTTCAAAAGTATTTATCTTTACTATTCACACATAATTATATTAACTACGACAAGTATTAGTTCCAGCTGTTCAACTCGACTATGTAACATAGCCTGTGGCAGCAATTTTCCTACTTGCCATGGCCCATGAGTGACCGTGAAATTGCGTAGAAAATAATTATTACATTTTTCTCTGAATGCTTCAGGATCATAATATATCGAGTTATTTGTATATCCATGTGTAATTTGGCATTCATTTTTTTATATACTTCGTGTCACTCGCAAAAAAAAAAAATCTAGAATAATGATAATGCACCTCTAAATATGCCTCGTTCTAGCATAAAATACTAAATTTTCTACTAATTTAACGGATTGTTGGTATGTTGCTATAGCTGTTGTTCCTTGCTTGATATCTCTTTAGACGAAAAGAGTTATGTCTGTCTGTTTCAAGCAATAAAGAAAAACCACGCAAGTGTTAAAAATTATCGAACGTCTTCTTTGTTTCTAAGTCAAATATTTAATTTAATAGATGCTAGGCTCGAAGTTCAGACCTTATGTTCATTAAGCATTAGATAGACAATTCTATATTAAATGAAATGCAACAAAGACACAAGGGCTCAGGCTCTACCTTACCTCTCTGCTTCTTTTCACTCACAAGTCGGTAGCTTTATTTTTAATGTGCAAGAGAACAAGTAATGCGATTCTTGTTTCAGCAAAGAGAGACATGCCCAACACTGCTGCAGCCATTGTTTCAGCCATCAGAGCAAGTCTACGCGTGCAGATGAATTACATTATTGAACCCAAGTTTCTTATAGTAAATGTTTTACATTCAAAACATCATAATCATGGAAGTGAGAGAAAAAATGTAGCAAAGTATTAGTTGGAGAGTTTCCATGTGGGAGACACTTATCTTACAATTGTGTGATAATGTTTAGATCCAAATCTTGATTAGTTAGCACTCATTGATATTAGTTTAAGATGAGATTCCTTATGTCTCCAACACCCTAATATATATTGAGCAGATTGCATTGGCAAGAAGGTAGATCCAAAAACTCAACATCTAGGCCTCTCTTTTCCTAAGGAAAAATGGAAGCCTCTCAATTGAACACAAAATATCATTTTCATGCTCGTTCAAACAGCTTGCCCTCTAGACCACACCCTCTCATCCTACAATGCAATGAGCACTTAGAAAGCTTGAGGTCTTCCAATGAAGCCTCCTCTTCCTCTTCCTCTTCATCCCTTTGTTATAAGCTAGGAGGGTTGCAAGATCTGCATGAATGTGTTGAAAAATTGTTCCAGCTCCCCCTCTCCCAAGAAGCACTTAACCATGAGTTTCAAGAAAACCGGGTGGATGAGCTTCTGAATGGATCCTTAAGGCTCTTAGATGTGTGCACAGCCGCAAAAGACTCTCTATTGCACACAAAAGAATGCATGCGAGAACTTCAATCAGTTATAAGAAGGAGAAAGGGAGGTGAAGTGGAGCTCAAGGCAGAGATCAAGAAGTTCTTGACTTCAAGGAAGGTGGTGAAAAAGGCCATCTCAAAAGCCTTGGCAAATTTGAAGGGTACTTCAAAAAATTGCAACATCTCATCCGCAAACAAAGACAATCAATTGATTAGCTTATTAGAGAATGTGGAAGAGGTCACTCTATCAACATTTCAGGCACTACTTCAATTGATCTCAGGGACCACACAATCAAAGTCAAGCAGCTGGAGTTTGGTTTCCAAGAAAGTAAGTTGCTCACAATTGGCATATGAGAGTGAATTTGCCCAACTTGATGAAGCATTACAATCATGCATGTTTGCCAAGACAAGCAAATTTGAAAGCATGAATAAGCTGCAAAACCAATTGGAGAAAGTGGAGTCTCTTACTCATGATCTTGAAGAAGGGCTTGAGTTTCTGTTTAGGCGTTTGATAAAGACTAGAGTTGCCCTTCTTAACATCCTCAATCACTAGTTATAAGATTATCTGGGGCATCCAAATTTTGTAATGTATAAATATACCTTTACATAGTAATTGTAAATATAAATATCTAGTTATAATACATTGAAACTCTTTACTCAAATTTTAGTCGTTCTATCATCATTAAGAACTGATCATTTCGTTACTTGAGTTATTTCATGGCAATACTTTGAGCATTAACCTAACTTATAATTTTCTATTCCCATCCAGTAACTTTGAGGCCAGCTTTTTATATTAAGCAAAAGAAGAGAATGCTAAGATACTGCACTCCCACCCCCACCCTCACCGCCGGCACCCGTTGCAAAATCGGCCATCGACCTCTCCGACACATGCAAAAGCGAGAAATGGAAATGAAGGTTTTGACGACACGGTGTACGGTGGGGTTTTCCGTTTCAGACATAGCACTCACGATGATGACAAATGTTTTGTTTCTTTTCATCCCCGTCGCCGCTCCCACGGCAACAACCATGGGTTTAGATTCATCATCGTTGAGTGCTACATCTCAAATGAAAAAACCTTGCCGTACTTTGTGTCGTCAAAACCTTCCTCTCCATTTCTAGTCTTTGCATAAGTTTGGAAACTATAGAAACTAAATAAGTAATTAAACCTAATTTTAAATCTAAGATTAGATTTTGTAAATGTAAATATCTAGTTACTGTATCTCAGTATCGTAAAGCTTTGATTTGACTCTCCAAATTGACAATTGTGCAATGCTACATAGTAAAAGTGTATTATTTTTAATTTAAATTAGTTAAGTATTGACTATTTCGTAAAATTAACTTAATTTAAATCAATAATATGAATAATGCTAATTTATTACTTTACACGTTTTCGTAAATATGAGAAGTAAAATCCTTTAAGCTCGGCCAAATATTTCTTTCAATAAGAAAATTTTCATGATCAAAGACAGAGTACATCACATGTTTTAGCGATGAAAGGGATATGCTGTTTCCTCTGGTACAACTCAATTGATTCTAATATGAAAATTAATATTTTTAAAAGAAATAATAGTAAACATGAGTGTACAGATCTTATTATCCTGTTCAGGAAAAAAAAAGTCTTATTATCCCGATTTATTTAATCTTTTAGATGTTTTTAAAAATGAAAAAAACAAGCACTTGACTCGATATACAAATTATGAGAATTAATTGATTAAATCAAGGACAATAGACTTGGGTATGAAAAAGACTTCGACATAGTAGTTTTTTTTTTTCACTTGATAAGTAGTAGTTTATTTTTAACTTATTTGTCAACCAATCACAAAATATCACATTTTTTAAAAAATTGAATCTTAACTACCAAAAAAGTCATACATATTATGAATTATGATTGATTGATATCATAATAAACTGAATAACAATTAAACTCAATATTAAATAATTTTTGGTCTAAAATATCATTTTGGCCATTATATTTTCACATTAACTTTATGATAACATTTTTTTTTCAATAAGAACCATGGTTAAGAAACTCTTGCAGATAAAATATGAGCTAGATCAACCCTCAATGCACTAGAAATACAATCTGGAGCAGATTCAAAGACATGATAACCCTTAGTAAAACTCAAAGCTTGTTTGGCTATTCCATTCTCAACTTGATTAGCATCTCTAAACACACGATTCCAAGAAACCTTGTTAATACGACCAAGCACAACACAAATTATATCATGGATAATTAACATCTAAAAAACAATTAATTTAAACATTTTAGTGTTTTTAAACCATCATTATTTTAAATATAAAAGTTAATGGTGTTAATCTTAAACTGAAAAATGATGAAATTAGTTTTTTTTTTAAATTTAAAAAACTAAAATAAAACTGTCGAAAAGGATGAAATTGATTTCTTTTTAAAACTTAAAAGACCAAAATGAATTCATTGGGAAACATTCTTTTTGATGTCCATTCATGAACATAAAGAACTAAATTAAAGAACCAAATTAGAAAAATACAAAAATGTTAGATGAAAATGATATTTTAGCCCACTTTTTATATAAAAACTCTTAAAATTTGAAGTAACTTATTTTTTAGAAGAAATCATGATAGTAAATAACTTTTAAAAAAAAAGTTAATTGGATAAATTTTGGAGAATTTGTGTTGAGCAATTTTAGGATGAACCTCACTTTTTTGTAATTACATTGTTGAGCAAATGTGAAGCTGTTCTCAAAGGCTTTGATATCATTTCAGGTTTAGATATAGAGTTCTATTTTGCTCCTTTCGTGGAGTCACAGGCTTAAATAGCTTTTTGTTTTGCTCTTCGCATGGGTTTGGTTTTGCCCCCCATTGCTGCTTGTTATTTCTCTTTGGTTTGCTGTTATGGTGGGTTGTTGATTTGGTGCCAATCTAGTTGAGATCATCTCAGCATTTCACCTTAGCATTCTCTTCTTTTGCTTCCGGAAGAAAGGGAGCTCCGAGAAAGGATGTCCGGCAACAATAATTTAACGGTGTTAAACAATTTTAACGGAACCTATCGAGAATTAATAATAAACTATAGGGATTAAAAAAAACACTTTATTAACTATAGGGACTAAAGTGAATAAGTTTGAAAACTATAGGGACTAAATGATTAATTAAACCGTAAAATAATATCTATGCTGTCACAAAATTTGGATGCCCCAGATAATCTTATAACTAGTGATTGAGGATGTTAAGAAGGGCAACTCTAGTCTTTATCAAACGCCTAAACAGAAACTCAAGCCCTTCTTCAAGATCATGAGTAAGAGACTCCACTTTCTCCAATTGGTTTTGCAGCTTATTCATGCTTTCAAATTTGCTTGTCTTGGCAAACATGCATGATTGTAATGCTTCATCAAGTTGGGCAAATTCACTCTCATATGCCAATTGTGAGCAACTTACTTTCTTGGAAACCAAACTCCAGCTGCTTGACTTTGATTGTGTGGTCCCTGAGATCAATTGAAGTAGTGCCTGAAATGTTGATAGAGTGACCTCTTCCACATTCTCTAATAAGCTAATCAATTGATTGTCTTTGTTTGCGGATGAGATGTTGCAATTTTTTGAAGTACCCTTCAAATTTGCCAAGGCTTTTGAGATGGCCTTTTTCACCACCTTCCTTGAAGTCAAGAACTTCTTGATCTCTGCCTTGAGCTCCACTTCACCTCCCTTTCTCCTTCTTATAACTGATTGAAGTTCTCGCATGCATTCTTTTGTGTGCAATAGAGAGTCTTTTGCGGCTGTGCACACATCTAAGAGCCTTAAGGATCCATTCAGAAGCTCATCCACCCGGTTTTCTTGACACTCATGGTTAAGTGCTTCTTGGGAGAGGGGGAGCTGGAACAATTTTTCAACACATTCATGCAGATCTTGCAACCCTCCTAACTTATGATTAAGGGATGAAGAGGAAGAGGAGGCTTCATTGGAAGACCTTAACCTGTCCAAGTGCTCATTGCACTGTAGGATGAGAGGGTGTGGTCTAGAGGGCATGCTGTTTGAACGAGCATGAAAATGAGTTTTCGTGTTCAATTGAGAGACTTCCATTTTTTCCTTAGGAGAAGAGAAGCCTAGATGTTGAGTATAGAATTCAATTTTTGGATCTACCTTCTTGCCAATGCCATTTGCTTTATATTAGGGTGTTGGAGACAAAAGGAATCTCATCTTAAACTAATATCAATGAGTGCTAACTAATCAAGATTTGTATCTAAACACTATCATAAAATGTTAGAGAAGTGTCTCCCACATGGAAACTTTCCAACTAATACTTTGTTTCATTCTCCTCTCCCGCTTCCATGATTATGACATTTTCAAAGCAAAATAATTTACGATCAAAAACTTGCATTCAATAACTTAATTCATGTGTACGTATGGACAACTCTGATGGCCAAGACAGAGAGTGCAGTTCTGTTGGGCATGTCTCTCTTGTAGAAACAAGAATCGCGTAACTTGTTCCCGTGCATTAAAATAAAGCTAACTACGTATGAGAGAAAGGGGGATCGAGGTGAAGTGGAGCCAGAGCTTTTGTGACATTATTGCCTCTCGTTTAATATTTCTAATGGAGTAATGATTTAAGGAACGTGAGGCATGAGCTCTGCTCCTACCATTTAAATTAAATATTTTGACCAGAAAAATGGAAGGTGTGGGATAATTTTAAACATTATAACTAAGATCAAAATGTAAGAACTGGATCATACTTCACTAATAGTCAAATGAGTAGTTAGACAAGTAGTTTTTTCCTTCTTTCTTCTACACTTGTGATGAAAAAAGATAAAAGTGATTGGTATATCACATAGGCTCTTGGCAGAAAAGATTTGAAGATAAATTGTTAATAGGGAATGATGCTAAAGTGGCTTCATCGGTAGTAACTTTAATTCTGGAATGATGGCTTTAAGATCAAATGTTGGATAGCTCATATTGGTCATTTGTTAGCATGACTGGTTCTGTATGTGGTAGGGTACTATGTGGTTTGGTATCTGATAATTGCCCTTTTCAAATGTAATTATTGATACTTTTTGGACAATTATTAGTTCATTTCTTTTCTTTTGGGCTTGTATTTGCTTTTTTTTTTTACTTAATTTTGGGAAGGAATTAGAATAGATTTAGATAGTTGTAATTAAGCATTTTACCTTCCTTTTTAGTTTAATTTTTTATGTAAAGAAGAAGTTAGGAAGACAAGAGTTTAGTGAATTTGAAGATTTGAAGAAGCATTGGAGCTTAAGCGTTGGTTCAAACAAATCCCTGTACATTTCATATTTGAAAAGGCATTGGCACTTAAGTGTTGATCCAAACAGGCTTAAGTGCCAATTCTAATGCATCCCAAGTTTTTGAAATAAACACCACTCACCCAAAAAGAGTTTCATATTTAGCTTATTGATTTAGTTTCAGTTTTGAATACTATCTCTTAAACCAACTTTTATATGTAATTTATTGATTCTTTGTCCTTTGTGAATAATTTATGTATCAATTTATTTGATATTGTGCAAATCCTTTGGGAAACGATATTCTTGAGATACTTCAATACTTGAGCCATTGGTACACTTGTCATATTGTAATCAGTATCAGCACCTATTCCTATTTGGCATACGGATAGTGGCAGCATATAATAAATTTGGTTAGCTTTTAAAAATCAAAAGCAATGTCATTGATCAACAATGGGAGAGGTGGGGCCAATGTTTCAACAATGTCATATGGTATGTGCATCGGCTCAGCTTCTATGGCAAAATGCAAATCCAGCTTTTGGTTCTTGTTAGCATACATTTTATATATATATATATATATATATATATATATATATATATATATATGCGTGTGTGTGTGAGTGATTGTAAGTTCTGTGGTATGTTCGATTCTTAGGAATAAAAATGTATATTATATATACGTTTTAATGTAAATGTAAAGATGAAATTGAATAGGTGAAATTAATACATGTTATAGTTAATTATCTGTATGAAGAGTAAAAATAGGCGTGTGTGATTCATTTTGTTCTCTTGTTTTAATTTATCATAGAATATTATCGACATAAAAATTGTTTGGAAGTTTAAAAAAAATTCATTTACAGAACTCCGAAAATCAAAATACAAAAATATAAGGAAAATACGTTAAAAAAATGTATGTAATCAAGGTATTGTGTTTATATTTGCGTGAATAATAAAATGGATACTCTGCAATTTATTGAAAAAATAAATAATTCATTAAAAAAACTGCATCATCCAATAGTTAATAAAATTTAATATATTTATATTTATGATCTTTTTTAGTTATATAATTTTCGCGGTGGATATAATCGATATCCTCCACAGTTAAATAGCTGTAGATCATGATCCTTTCGAGTTTTTTTTTTTTACCATGATATATATGAAATAGTACTAGTCTATATTAAAAATTGTGAGTATACATAAAAGAGTATTTGTTTTTTTAATATAATTTATTTTATATCCAAAAATTAATAAAAAAAATTAACTTATTAAAAAACACACCCCCTATCACTCGTGCTAATCCTTCATCAATGCCATAACATTAGCATGCCACGTGAGTTTTGTCACTCTGTAAGTTGTTTTTTTCTTTGTTGCACGCCCACTCTAACGGCATTTGGCAAATGCTTGTATGTTAACGATAATAGTTTTTATTTTTGTAGAACCATAAATATATTTGTTTTTTATAGAAACGTTAAATATATTAGTTAACGCGATAAAAGTAAAAAAAAAACATTTATATATTTATTTTTATATACTATTGATGTAAAAAAATTTACACTATTAACCTATTAAATTAATTATTATAAAGTCAACAAATTTAGTAAACATCTTAATTTATATTTTAATAACAATATAAAAAATTATTTTTGATATAATGCAATTAATTATATTTTATTTATCATATTAAAATATAAAATATTTTTTTTAATCTCAAAATATTTGACAAATAATTTAAATTGATCATGTTATTGAAATGAAATAATGATCTTGATAAAAAAAATAGCATCAAGAATTATATTCATTTTATTTTGAACAATTTTTTAATAACCTTTTTTTTCTCCTTGATTGAATTAATCAAGTATTTTGAAATAATTCTATAAAAATTATTTTTCTGTTTATGGGTCATTTTATTATTTTGTGTATTTTTATCATAATACTTTTTCATGATATGATTTAGTGAATCTTAATCTTATCATAAATGTGTTAGGAATTTTATTTTTCATTTTTTATCTTATATTAAAGAATTGTTTCTATTTTTATTTTAACGAAATTAGGTTTTTTTTTTCAAAATTTTACATACTTTATATATGACACGAATAACTTGATAACTGATTAATATCGTCTATACGTTGCATGGGTCACATACATAATACATTAGTAATAAAATATAATCCTTACTGGTGTTGAAGACATGTAACCTTCACCATGATTTTTTTTTTTTTTACATTTTTAAATTTCAAAATCATTTTTTCCTTTTCATGTGTCACGTACTTATATTTTCTGTTAAATTCATTTTTAATTTTTTAATTTTCACTTTAAGTTCCAAATTTCTCCTTACCTCTAAATTTCAATTATTTATACTTTCAAAATAATCACTTTTATATATTAAATAAAATATTGTTTTCGTTTTTGAAAATAATTAAATTGTTTTTGTATATTAAGAATGACACATCTTTCTCAAGTGGTTTTAAGGGTTAATTTAAAATATAAAAATCTTAGGTTCAAAGAAAAAAGTATTGCGAAAGCATATTTAAAAATAACTGATAATTTATAAAGTTAAATTAAGTTTAAATAATTATATATTAATTGAGACTAGATAATTTTATAATTTCATAACATATCAATTCGATTCAACTCTTTTTTTTTATGTGTGTTTGATATTTTAGGGCACTTGGTGGAGAAAACACTGTGGATAACCAGTGATGATTCGATTTGCTGGGCACGTGTACGGTGGAGGCAAAGAGCCAAATAAGAACTTGGCAATGGGAGGGAACCTATGATTACCATCATGTAATCTATATATGAATCAAATAAACGATCAAGCATGGTTGAATTTAGTAGAAGAAAATAGAAATAGATCTTTACGGCGTGCAAATAAAAGTTCTAATATTTGTTTAAAAAAACATTTATATTATGTGTTTCTTTCTTGCAAAATGTTATTTCCCACTCATCACTGAGGCCTAATTGCACAAACACAAGTTGTAGTGATCCATCAATCTCTTTCAACACTCTGTAATCCTTATCTGCCCTTCAAGGCTTCATGTTGATCCCTATATTCTATTGTGGTAATTCATCTATTGTATTCGACCCCCAAAACAAAGTTCTTTGTTTTTAGAATAAATATCAAATTGTTTTGTCAATATTATGTTATTTGACAGCTACATGAGTTGGATCGTGAAATTCAGTTTGTCATTTACTTTCAAAATGGAACTGAACCATTTTAAACCGTTAAATCAATTAAAAATAAGAATGAATTAAATTGCTAATTACAACATTCATATTTTTTTATATCGGTTTATTTTAATTTTTTATTCTATTGTTAAAATTGAACTAAACTAAACTGAATTGCATTTTAGATTGTTTTTCTTATTACATTATGTTCCACATAAAATTAGTGTTTTTTTCTCTTGATGGATTGTATTAGGTATGTACGTAAATTATGGATTCAATCATGTGTGATCTTTTTTTGTTGAAGATATGTGATCTTTTGTTGATCGATCTATTGATTATAGTTATGCATATTTAATCAGAATTGAAGTGATTGTTAAATTATGTAGTGTATCTGTTTATTTAGTAGTTGTCAAATTAAACACATTTTTTTAAAAAAATATAACAAATTGAAAAATCTAAATACTATTTCAGAAAACAAAGAAAATTTGTTTAATTTGATTCAAATTTGATATTGCATTCAAACCAAACAAAGACAAATCACGTTATTTTTATATTTGATTGAAATGAGATCTTTTTATTTAAAAATCAAACTAAACGAATTGCGAAAACCCTATCCATTTTGTCCTTATTACTTCATGCACGGTCTACATTAAGAAAATATAAGTTTACAATTCCATTTTTATTTTATTTTGGTTGCCAGTTTACGATACATCTCGTGCACATCCAAAGTGATATTAAAATAAAATCAAGTAAAAAAAATAAAGCCTATCAAATTTAATAGGAACCTGAAAATTCAGCGAGAATGGCCCGCAAAAAACACAAGACGAGAATAATTATTCTCTCTTATTTATTCATAATAAGATATTTATAATATCCATTAAAAAAATTTAAGCCAACAACTTATTTTGTTATACTTTACGGATTTTTTGTGGTTCTCCTTCTCCTTCTCTTTTTTTTTTTTATCAAAAGTTCTCCTTCTCCTATGAACCGTATTATTCAGAAAAATGTAAAGTACAGTTAGTACATCAAACAGTATAGATGATATTTTCAATTATACATGCGTTTTTAAATATTTGCAATAATTTATATCAAACATTAAAAAACAGTGATTAACAAATGAAGAAAACAAATCATAGTTAGGATAAAAGGAAAAGGAAAAACATAAAATGATTATAAATAGGTGTAGATCAGATAAACACAAAGCAGAGTTAGGTACTATGGGAATAGTTTATTCTCATTTGTCAATTATGTTTGGATCGTAGCTAAACGTACTCTTTATGAGTTTATGGGTTAGCTAAAACGTACTGTCTCCTCCCAATATATTTTGATGTTTTAGTTTTCTAATTTTTTAGGTAAAATTATTAATTTGGTTTTTTTATTTATTTTAGAATTTGATTTTCATCCTCCTATAATTTAATTAACGAATTTAGTCCCTAAATTTCTTACAATTTCGTCTCAACCCCCAAATTTAATGTTGATTGTTAATTATTTATCTTAATTGTCATGTGTCATATTTTTATTTAACGTTGACCGTCACATGTCTTAATTTTTTTGGAAGTTGATATTAATTAGATATATGAAACTAACATCCAATAAATACACAACATTTAGTGGTCAACATCTAATAAAAATACAACGCAGCGTTACCAATTAACATTCAACGTCAAATTTTACCAATTAACATTCAACGTCAAATTTTGAAGGTCAAATTTTGAAGGTGGAAACTGAAATAGTGGAATTAAAAAAAAATAAGTAATCAAATTTGTAAATTAAATTATAAGGGGATCAAATTTGTAATTTTACCTTTTAAAAAAAATTATGTTTTACAATTTCAAAGTTTAATAAATATTTTTTTTATCAAATATCAAGATATTAAATAAGTATATTTTAATTTGAATATAATAAATTTAAGTTCTACTAAATATTTCTTAATTTTCGTTTGATAACTGTAAAATTAAAAGAACAAGAAGAAGGTGGTATTTCATAATTGAGTACAATGCTAGTTGCTTAACTGAGCGAGATTGCATGCGAACATTGGCAAGGGTCAGCCGGAGTGCAGGAGATCCATAACCACAAACACAGAATTTGATGGTGGGCCAAATGGGCCCACATGAGAAATTGAGAACCGTGAATACTGCTGGATGGGCTCTATGTACAAAATCTGGAGGAGAGCTCTGTGACCCGACATTGAACTATCCACTTGAAACTTGTTCCTTAATGGGTCCCACTAAATCCACCAAACATCAAAAAGAAGAAACTTATTTATATCAAGGTCTCAATCAAAGAAAAAACTTGATGTAAAAAAATTTAGATTGTGAACTAATAAAAAATCACTATAGATACTAATCAATTGTTGTAAAAATTAATAAATTTATCATATAAATTAATTGTGATTAAATAATATTATAAAATCTTTTTATATTATTATTGTATAATCTATTTTTTAATTTTTTTCATTAATATTGAATATAATTTTAAACGCAATTAACATGATTGTCCTAGAAAAATGATAACTTTTAAACGCATAATTACATTGGAAAATGCTGTTTAGACACTCATTAAATAAAATTTATAAATAACATAGCATAATACAAAGAGAAGAGAGATATACTATTGATAATGTGATATGATGTAATAAGAAAATAAAGATAAAAAAATAGGAAATATCACCATCACATTTATACTTTAGAAATATCCAAAAAAAGAACTCAATTACACCCACTCAAAGTTTTTAAAAAAGTGTTTTTTAAGTTTTATATATATATATATATATATCGATTTTTTTTTCAAAATTTTTATATGAACATTTTAAGTGAGTTGGAATATTGGAATGGGAAAAAAAATCTCTCTTATAATAATTTGCTTTATATGCCTATCATGATTCTTTTGTGAATAAATGGGGGAAAAAGCACACCAAAACAACACCTAAAAGTCTCACAGACAGGAACGAATCTAATAATATATCAAAGAGAGGTTGAATTTTTTAACTACATAACTATTTAAATATTTAACTTCTAATAAATAATTATTTAATAAATAATAAAATTTTAAAATATTTTATTATTAATTTTATGAATAAAATTAAATATATGATCTACTAGAGAAATTTTAAGCAAATAACAACTTAAAATCTATTCTTATATATTTTTCTTTATTAATGTTTTTTATTTTTTTATTTTTTCTCATACATACGCAAAAGATTCTAATGGAGGGAACTAAGGCCCCTGAACTACCATCTGAGCATCTACAGAATAAACATAATAGACTAAACAATTAGCCACCTTATTACCCTCCCTCAAAGTTTGACACCAGAGAAAGGAACCACCGTCCTTAACAAAATAAAGAATTATAGCTACAAGACCATAAGCTGGATGCAATCTTGAACAAGGGCTTGAAATCAAACTGATGGCAGCAAGAGAAATCATGATTTGTTTACTAGTTTTACCTCGATTTCATCAACATGATACTAGTTTTATTATGTTGCATTATTTGGAATAATTTTAAGGTACCGGGTGGGGGCAGCAAATTTTTTAAGAAATTTCATTTTGATTATGAAAATGAATATACTTACAAATACATATAAGTTATGTTCAGCAAGGTGTATTTTAGTTAGTTTTTAAATTTTTTTATTAGGTGAAAAATTTATTTGACTGTTTAATAAATAAATTTGTTTTAATAGTTTCAACACTGAACAATAATTGGATGGGGAAATGCAAGTTGGCCATGGCCAGCATGAAAACAATCTATACCAAACTCAATCAATTTGAACAATAATCATGTGTACGCAGATTAGCTAAGTCATGCTCATAATCAACTAAACAAATGTTGCAAAATGTCAAGTAGTGTCTCTCTTGCACAATGAAATTAAAGCCCCTTCTTCAAATGACAGCCGTAGAAATTCACATTAATTTGTTGATTAATTTTATATACACATTCCTTTTTTTTAAAACTTATCAAAACTTTTCTTTGATTTCACGTACGTCTAGTGCCTGAAATTGACAGTTATTTGTTTCCTAATGACTTTTCCATCTATAAGAGGAGCCTAGAAACTTGGACTACGGGAAACGAGAGACTTGATCTACAGATTATAGAAAGCAAACCAACATTACTAGCTAGTGGAGTATTTAATTATACTTCACATGCTCCCTTATAATTTTTGGAAATTGATATATACCAAAGCCGTAAGATTTTTCCCATCTTTCTCGTGATATAGTTCTTCTGGCTCACAAGCCAATAAAGGCAACCACAACCTTCAACTTCAACAGCACTTGATCACATTCACTGTCTAGTGATCCACCTTCACTTCCCGTTTCCAATAATTTAAATCACACTCTAATCAGTTCTCAGGATTCCTGTTTGCATCATATTCACAAGTTAGTTCAATTCTGGTTCTTCATTGTTCATACTTCATACTCTAACTGTTCACCTTAAATTTCCTGTCCAAGTAACTTGGGTGATGTAGAGTTTTTTTATTTCTTCACCTTCCTGGGTTTTACTTTTCATATTCCTACTTCATTTGGGGTAGTTTAAAAGTAAGATTTTTCTTTCTGTTAATTGTTATTATTTTAGTATCACTTTAAGTTTCTGACATGATAAACTCTGTGTCTCTGTCTCCTGCTTTGTGTTGTACTATTTTAATGTAATGTATACTTCACTTGGTTTGCTTACAGTTGGAACTTCAAAGTACAAGCTTTTGAGATTTGGAGGTTAGCTCTTTGCAAGGAATTGAATTGTTGCACCTCATTACCATCTGTGACATCTGAAATTCAGGTTTCTTAGTATTATTTGAGACCAACACAATGGTGTCTGCTTGTGTGACCTTGAAAGCCAATACCCATTTAGTAAAATCGAGAAAAGACAATACTTTTCGTCAAGATAGTGGTTTTTTAGGTGAGAGAATCAAAGGGGGTCTGAATTACAGTCCCTGGATCATTAACCAATTGGCCTCAAGTTTGAGAACCCAAGAGAGGGTGAAGAAGGCCAAACCTGGTGTTGTTTCTGCTGTTCTTACATCAAGTAACACCAAAGAATCAGTGGTAGGTTCAATTCTGTTTTTGGATCCATTTTCTAGTTCCTAACCTTAAACTTTTTTTATGGTCTTGATCAGTATGGTTGTTGTAAGACTAGGTCCTTTGTTTCTGTGGCTAACACTTTTTGTCATTATTTGACAAATGGTCGTATTCTCATTATTGTGAATTTCGTTTTCAGGCTTTTCAAATGCCATCGTTTCTCAGAAGAAAGGCTGATCCAAAAAATGTTGTTTCCATCATATTGGGAGGGGGACCTGGGATTCAACTCTTTCCTCTTACCAAGCGAGCTGCCACACCTGCTGTGAGTAAATCATTGTCTTCTTGAGTGAAGAAACATCACTTATTGGAGAATAAAAAGAAAGACTAAAATTATTTGGAGTTCCATGTTAAGATGATACTGTATTCGTTTGCAGGTTCCTGTTGGTGGATGCTACAGGCTTATAGACATCCCAATGAGCAATTGCATCAACAGTGGCCTTAACAAAATATTTGTACTGACCCAATTCAACTCTGCATCCCTCAATCGTCACATTTCCCGCACCTATTTTGGAAACGGAATCAACTTTGGGGATGGATGTGTGGAGGTATGGTATCACAGAATTTGATCATGGTGATTGTTAGAGGTCCTAAATAACTCATACATCATTCTCTGGTTGCTTTTTTGTGTTTAAGATATATTTGTGGAACTTATAAAATGATAAAATGTTCATAAAATTGTATTATAGTTTTATTAAAGATACAGTTTTGGCTGTGATTGATAGAGAAGTATGAGCCATGAGATTCTTGTTAGTATATTTTGGGAGGAGGGGGCTCCAGGGCAAGGATTGTAGACCAATCAATGTTTTTGTTCATTATAATTTAATATGATAAAAACAAGTCGAATACTGAACAGGTTCTGGCGGCTACGCAAACACAAGGAGAAACTGGAAAGAACTGGTTCCAAGGAACAGCAGATGCTGTGAGGCAATTTACATGGGTATTTGAGGTGGGAACATAATCTTTAGTACACGCCAGATTTCTGTATATACGTTACTGCATGTCCCTCCTTTTTTTTTTTATTCTCAAGTTGAATTGGACAGTAATAGTTTGAATGTATTAGGATGCCAAGCACACAAACATTGAGAATGTATTGATCTTGGCCGGAGATCATCTATACCGAATGGATTACATGGACCTTGTGCAGGTATACTTGTTAATTGTTACGTATCAGAGCTGTGTAATTCTTCTCATTCGTTATTATTGAAATTTATTATTAATTGTATTCTGTCAATGTTTTGTATCATTCACAGAATTAAGGCAATTAATTCACTCAAAAAATAACTAGTTCCAAGGTTCTTTTATCTTACCATTCTTGTGTTCATACACTAAGTCTTTTTAATAATTTTGCCAAATGTTCCAAAGTTTTTAGACACACCCAGTTCATACTTGGAGTGTTTCTTCATTTTATTTTCACAATTTTTGCTGATTATATCTATCTTATAATAAATATGCAGAGTCACGTTGACAGAAATGCAGATATTACAGTATCATGTGCTGCTGTAGGTGAAAGGTGTGTTCAGTCTTCTTTTACATGTGTTTCTTTTTGTTGCACGTTTGTTTGTACTGTGCTGCTGGGAGAATATATTCTCTTTCACTGGGAAGGAAAGGGTCGCAATAGAAAAAGTAGAGACACACTAACTTCCTAAACAAAAAACATTAAAAGTTCAATCTTATTTTTAAGTTTCATTTCCAATTGCCTGTTTTTCAGCCGCGCATCAGATTATGGATTGGTCAAGGCAGATGGCAGAGGTCGCATCATCCAATTTTCAGAAAAACCGAAGGGTGCTGATCTGAAAGCAATGGTAAGTCCAAACACAAGGAACTAAAATTGGTTACTGGTCACTATCAGAAAGAACGAAACAAAAAAAAATACTATATTTCAACTGTCTTGCCTCAACTTTCTCAGAGTGAACAACCGAGCATCCTACTAGCACTACAGAAATTCCAGCGAAGTTCATATATGTATCCAGAATGACTTATCATACATCATACGATAACATCACAAATTGATGTACTAAACATATTAAGAACGTGCAGATATATATTTAAAACATATATATTATATAGGCTCAATTTGCAAACTTCTACATTTAACATTTGAATCCAAAAGTTGCCTCAGGCTCTATTTCTACATTTACTTTCTACAAGTATGAAATAATCCTGCAAACTTGCAGGTCCCAATATTTGAAATTATAAGTTGTGTTGTGGCATATTAATGTGATCATGATATATTTTCTCTACTCTCAGTCTAATCATGTTTTCCTGTTGCTTCTCTGCAGCAAGTAGATACCTCTGTGCTTGGGTTGCCACCCCATGAAGCAAAAAGGTCACCATATATTGCATCTATGGGGGTTTATGTATTCAAGACAGATGTTTTACTCAAGCTTCTGAAATGGAGATATCCTACATCCAATGACTTTGGATCTGAAATCATTCCTGCAGCAGTGAGGGAAAACAATGTCCAAGTAAGAGAAATTGCACTAAACATATCTCTTTTCAAATGTTTTGATCTATTCTAGAAAGAGTCTTATCTTGCATTTACAAGGAACTAATCACTATTTTAATGAGGTAACAATACAAGTTGAATGTTTATTGCCCTCTTTCAGGCGTATTTTTTCAATGACTATTGGGAAGACATTGGAACAATAAAATCATTTTATGATGCTAACTTGGCTCTTACTGAAGAGGTGGGTTCAAGACATTTACTGTTCCTAAATTTCTTATTTAATGGTCTTTCTATTTTGTAGGTTTAGGCACTACTATAGAACCGTGCACTAGTTACAAGCTACAATATCAAAGAAGCATACTTATTTAGTTTCCCTTATTTTGCTTTCAGTGTAATATAGCCCGGTGGTCATTTAGCATTAGGTTACCATGAATAAATCAACATAGTATATTTCAATTTGTGGCATACTAAATCTGTAAACCAGATGAGAATGAATCAACATAAAGTGTATAACCAGTAATGGTTCCTTATATATGGAAGCTTGGAGTATGAGGAAAGGCATGCCCTTGGAATTTGGATATGTTCAAGATTCATCGGCCAAATACAATTACACTCACAGTTCAAATAGCTGCTAGAATGTAGCAAATTGTCATTGACCTGAAACTAATACCTGTTTTATGCTATGCTACTCTCTTACAGAATCCAATGTTCAAATTTTATGATCCCAAGACACCCATTTACACGTCTCCAAGATTCCTACCACCAACAAAGATTGACAAGTGCAGGGTATGACTGTGACCATCTATCTTAAAAGTTTGCTCTTAGTTTCATGAGATGTATCACTTATCATGTTTGAGTTGCTCCGTAGATTGTGGATGCAATAATCTCCCATGGATGTTTCCTAAGAGAATGCACTGTCCAACATTCCATTGTGGGTGAACGTTCACGTTTGGATTATGGTGTTGAGCTCCAGGTAAATTACCTTAGTTTCTAGACCAAGGATGCTAGACCATTCTATTTAAGGTTCCTACCATCTAAAATTCTTAAATCATCTTTTACAGGACACTGTAATGATGGGAGCTGACTATTACCAAACTGAATCCGAAATTGCTTCTCTGCTGGCAGAGGGGAAGGTTCCCATTGGGATTGGAAGGAACACCAAAATAAGGTAATAATCTCACCCTAAGATGAACACTACACTACCTAATTGGCTAATTCAATATATTGGTTTTAGAAGTTCACACTAAATATTAGTGTCTTTATCATGATAAAGAATTAGCTTAAAATGTACCTAATACTAATAGTCATCTGATCCTTGTTACTTGTTGTCCTTGTTAAAGGAACTGCATAATTGACAAGAATGCAAAGATCGGGAAAGATGTCATCATCATGAACAAAGATGTGAGCATGATTGCCTTATCTTGTTTTTACATTTGAGCCAATTTTGTTAGTTAATAGTTTTTTTTTTCTAGTCTTAGATAATTGTGTAGCACAAGTCATTAGTATAATGTTGTTATCTATAACCATGCAAATTATTTGTCTGTAGGGCGTTCAAGAAGCAGATAGACCAGAAGATGGATTTTACATTCGATCAGGAATCACAGTCATATTGGAGAAGGCAACAATAGAAGATGGCACTGTCATATAAAGGGGTGAAAGTACTTATTTCATGGACTGGTGAGGTGGCCAGCAGTAGCTCGAAGAAGCATTCCAAGGAACTTTGGGGACAGAAGGTTACAATTGAAAAATCAGCACCCCCTTTTGCTATATATGCAAAATAGAAGGCTCTCCCACTGCATATAAAAATATAGAATGAATAGTGTATGAAATCAAAATGCATAAACGTAAATAAAATTAAAAGCTGGATGTGAACTGCCAAACTATTTTGTCCTTTAATTAGTATCACTGAAGTATTTTACTATTAATTACTTGGGATAATGAATTTAAGTGCACAAAAGAATTTGAGGGATTCTTTCATTGTTCTCTTCCTCTCCACAATGAGCAACAGCTTTAAAGTATAGCTCGTAATTAATTAATCAAAATTTAAAATAGTACTTGCGAAAATAGAACTGTAAGCAAATGTGCAATAAGAAACTAGCACAGGCACTGAAGCACGTGTTTAAGTATGGAAGGTTGCATACTTGGAATCCTTTGAAAAATGCCACGTATTAAAACCAGGGTAATAGACTACCTAAGGATTGACACGTAGAACTTTGGATTTGTGAAATTGAAAAGGTTGCAAAACAGTAACAGAATAGGCTAAATGTGAAATTGAGTAAATCGGTGTCTAGGAAAAATGAGTAGTCACTTGTCAGAAGTGGGTGTAGATTGATTCTGACTATGTCTTTCAAAAAATTATTGATCACACACACGTTAATTTAATTCAATATCAGCATAAAAAATTCACGTGGCGTGTTCATAATTGTTAGCAATTTTTGTTGTTTAAAAAAATGGATACTCGCATGAAGGCGCTTATGATTCTTCTTAGGTTATATTGTGGGGACACTGTAGGGACGAAATTCGTATATTGTACGAAAAAGACGGATGCAAATGCTAATCATTTTCAATTGGCGTGAGTGGCTTTTTCTATCCTGGACCAAATTCCTCGGATTCGAAAAACAATCTTTCCCCTCTTTTCCTTCCGCTGCCTTTATGCCTTTCTATTTCATAGTTATGTCTTCTTTTTTTTTCTTTCTTAACCCTCTTATTCATAACAGGAAAGGAGAAACATGACTAATCTAAAATTGAGTCAGAAGAGAAATAAAATCTTATCAAAAATTATTTTTCCCAAAAATCAAATTCTGAGTACCATCCAAATGATTCAAATTTGGTTATATATATCTCCTTTCGGATTAGGGATACATTGTGCTTGTCACCTTTGCTTGGTGCCTTGGTCCTCCCTAGACAATAGTAAATTAAATCATGCAAAAATCAACTCTGTTCGAAACAGCTTGTTCGCACCAGGCAAACAAACTTCCTTGCAAACCCTGCTCTTTTCCCCAGCAGATGAGCTTTATAATCCAGTTTTGCTATTGAACTTTCAGCTCAAAAAGTAGCAGAAATCATCACATTGAGGAAGCTATTCACGAATGAAAAATTCAACCAAAAAGTGCACAATCGTATATGAAACTCCTTCAACAAGATATTCCATCAAACCTTACTATTAATGCTGTTAATATATGCTTAACTTGGCAATATGACTAGGTTGGTAAGACAGGATTCAACCCGTCTTGAGACATTGCCCCCTTCCTGAGTTATTGCATAAGTATATACATTACATACAAAAAATGCACGCCCCGATACATAACTTCTTCAGATGCATGCACCGCTTATATTTGTTTCAATTATGCCAAATCAGAGAAAAACAAGGAATTAGGATAAGCAACTATTCAACATGATTGTGGCATACACATGACCCCGAGCATTTCTCACTTCTCCGCATGACTTCGAGTACAGAAGTAAGCATCCATAATGTCATACATGTATTCCTCTCAAACTAATCCTGAGAATCTCCCACCATAAACTTCATGAAAAATTGATATCACCAACTGCCAACAATTTCAAAATCCCTTCATATTCCAAACTATCACAGGTCCCTTTTTCGTAAGCTCGGAGGGATTCAAACTGTTCATTGCTTTTCCCATCATGGCCATGGCAGCAATGCTTGGAAACTGTTTCTTTTGAAACTCTTCTAGCACAGTATTTGAAGACTTTGGTTCATGAAGCTCCCCTAATTCATGCCTCTTTCGGGAAGATGTAGCACGATCATGACTCCATCTCTGTATCCAGGGATGTGAAAGGGTAATTTCTACAGTTTTCTTTGCTTCAGTCAAAGAGGACTTGCCATTTGTTGATACTGTTGCAGGTAGATCCGGTACCATCTGTCCTTCAGCATGATGTACCATTTTGGGTTCCAGACTAGTTCTGCTATCTTTCATAATTTTGCCATATATATTGTTAACTTTTTCATGTGAAGAAGTTTCTCCAATTTTTGTACTCCCAGTACCATGAGCAGAGCCCAATGTGCACAACTTGAGTCTTTTGACCCATCTGCTGCTTGGGTCTATTCTTAAAGTACTATTTCCAGAACTTGACCTTGCATGCTCATCTGAATGAGAAAGAAAGTGATCCAAATCAAGGCTGTGGGTTCTTGATGTGCTAGTCTCCCTGTCAACCACAGGACTTTCCTCGGCAAGAAGCTCCTGAGGCTCTTGGTTTATATCTGGTATTGTTGTATTCACTGATTTTGCTATAGTTTTCTCTCTAGCAGAAATTGTTGCACCTTGAGACGTACGCGAGTTTTGACTATCCTTGGAGCACTACAAAATTCAAAAGTTGGCAACTCCTACCTAATTAGCCTCTCAAAGTTTAATATAGTAACAAATTTTACAAGCACATGTTTGTTAAATTTAAAAACCAATTACAAATGCAAATAAATACACTATATGTAATATGTGTGGGTACATGTGTGCACATGTGTGTATTCAAAGTCTAGGTGTGAAGAAACAGTGCCACTCAAATTAGCTGCTTCTCTGTAAGACGCCATGCAGCATTCATCATAATCAATGTGAATGTATAAATTAATGATACAAAAGCCAGACTAAGATGTATTAAGTCTCAACTACGAACACTGAATCAAATAAAAAATAAAGTGTCAAAAACCAGGTCACAATTAATATTATCTAAATGCTTGAGAAAGAAGGTGGTGATTGAAAATTAAATGCCATGGTATCAAGAAGATCAAACATTAATATTTAGAAACATTACCTTATTTGTTTGCAATGGAACATCACCTGCAACAGACAAGAGAAAGAATCATCAGCAGTTAAGCCAGAAAACAACATTAAAGCCACCAAATTGCAGACACAACATCATCCCCCAAAAACTAAAACTAAAGTTAACTGAAAGTAGAACATTATGAAAGTAATTAATCAAACTAAGAATACCAGGAAAAAAAAACTAAATGAAGCCTTATGTATAGCATGATAGGTATATCCTTCAAGAGTGTGCATACATACCAGGAAGATTATTCTTATGTAAAGCATTGATGTCCATAGTATCTGTTTCAGCAGAGGATTCATTCTTCAGGCATGTTGGATATTTGAAATCTTGGACATTTTCCTTTACTTCACTCTTCATGGAGCTCCCTAGAGCTTCCAGCTTCAGACCTTTCAGAGCATGGCCATTTGTGGGTGGAGAAAAATCAAGGATCTCATTGAAAGCACTTCCCTTGAATTTGATAGGTGCTATTGGCTCTCTAAAGGACTGACTGTCAGAGAAGTTAACATCAGTGTTTTTCGACATTAGAAAATGGTGAGTTGTCTGGGAAATTTTGGGACGACCTCTTGATGATTCTTCAACTGAATCTATACCGGTGTATATCTTCATACACCCCACATCATGAATAGAACAAGGCATTTGCGCTGCCACGGAGCTTAGTCCATAAAGGTTTTGTGGCTTAGCTGACTCTAAGGATTCAGTCTGGCATGTAATATTTGGATTAGCAACATATTTTTCAATCTCATGGTGCTGACCACGAATAAAATATCTATCATCACTACTAGCCATAGAATTATGCGGTAAATGAGCAGTACCACCTTGCATCCATCTCGGAAAAGAAGATTTTTGAGGATCTAAGAGGCTACTCATTTTCTTCTCGCTGATTAAAAGAGACGAAAAGGTATGATATTTGGTACTTGTGAATCGCCCTCTGGATGCTAAATTGTAGCTTGATTGACAAATTTCAAAAGGTTCATGGGTGAACTGGGGTATCACAGTTTTCCCTTTGTCACATCTATTTGGCACTATGTCAGAATCTGATTTTACAAAGTCATTCCATAGTGATGTTGAAACAGCTAGGTTCTTCTGTTCAACATCCCAAGGAGATTTCATTAGCAGAGCTGTCGGTAAAACTTCTTGAGACAATACTTGACACTCTTTTGCTAGTGTTTCTATTTTAGGAGAAGCATGTGCAGATGTTGATGATAAGCCTGCTCCAGAAGTCCCAGTTCTGTTGAGAGAAATATTGTCATCTTCATCTCCAGAGCAGGGTTCAGTTTCAGATTTTCCACCTTCCCTGTCGTGCTGTTCCCTCTGCAGAGACAATCCTCCATCTAACTTTCGAGAAAATTTGAATGTAGGAAATGATTTGGAATCACTGCTTTCTTTCTTTGATTTTTCATCGTCTGCCTCATTGGTGAAGGTAACACTTGTAGCCCTAGCTGCTTCTCCAACTGCTCCAGCGTGCATAGAACTATCTAAGCCACCAAGTAAATCACGCTGCTCAGCGCCATTGTCTTCTTTTTCTTCTTTCACCTCACAATCAATCCTTAAACGATTGCAAGCAGGGGTTGTTGATTTATAATCTGTTTGCTTCCAATGAGCCATCCACGCCGATTGGTTCCTATGCATTGCTTGAGCTTCAACCCTCTCACCATCATAACGTGCTTGTGCCGCCGCAATATCATCAGACTGAGGCATCATGATTGATAGATTAATTGACTTTCTCCGGCACGACACTGCTATTTTAATATTTTTTTACCTCACAAATATAGTCTATCCGTACAAGTGTTCAAAACCTAGATTTCAAGAAGCATAAATTAGCAATAATTAAAAACCAATCACATGCAGATACAGAAAAATGAACAGAACTAGATCATACGACTCAGAAATCAGAACTGAAAACCATCACTAAAAAGAAAGCAAAATCGAATTTTCGTCAAACTAACACAGAAATCACTACTATATAATTGAATATAGACTAGTAACTTTATCTTTTAGAGTAAATTCAAATTTGAAATCATTTCAGTGCAATTGAATTTAACAAAAATAAACCAAGGTAGCCAATCAAATTTCCATTGAGTTCATCAAACATTCAAACAACAAACTCAACGAAGAAATTAACTGGAAAACCGCAGAGATTGGAAGTTACCTTCAAAACTCAGAGACGCGGAAGAGCGAAGTCGGAGAAACTGAGAACCGTTGAGCTGAGAAGCAGAGAAATGAAATAAGAAGAAAAATGACGACAAAGAAAACACTGAAGAAGGAAAAGTGTGCAACTGTATAAAATCAACGCTCAGATGTTCGTCGTACGTGGGTCCCATGTGTATGGGATAAATCTGACCGTTGATTTTTATGCTGTGTAGTTGGGATTAGCTTGGCTTCCTCAGCCACACGAATCGAACTCGAACTGGTGGGACCCACCATCTGCACTTTTCCTTTCTTCCAATTGGCTCTTTCCTTTATTTTTTTTGGCCTTTTTCTTCGAATTACGCGTAATTATTGTGACCACCTTAAAACTTCACGCTAATTAATAAAATAATCGCCTTCTATAGTTTTTGTGCTGAATGCATCTAAATAAGAAAAAGAAAACCATTTGTTTTCTGTTTCTAAGGAAAATATCTTCATAATAAGTTCATTTTCCTGGACTCTATCTACACAACAACTTAAACAAGCAAGAATGTTTCAACTTTGCGTATCATTTACTCCAACAACATTTTGGTATCTATGCAGTAATATCTATTCTTTTGTAATTAATTAATTAAAATTTAAAATTTAATAACTTTTTTTCTTTTTTAAAAATATAAAACAAAACAAGTGACATTCTTGTAATAAATGAAATATATATCATCAGAGAATTCAAATTTTATTACAATATATCGATTGTGAGTATTTGAATTAATTTGTTTTAAAGGTGTATTTTATTTAGATAGATTAGGACAAAGAGATGGTGGTTCAGTTCAAAATAGGGAATTATTTAAATTAGAAAATTATTTATAAAGTATTTATATTTATCTCATTTTTACTTATATCTCCCTGAAATGCAGTTAAATTAAATCTTTTATAAATACTTTTTAAACTCAATAGCTTTCTCTATCCTAAATAGAAGCACCATCCTCTTCTCTAAAAAATTTCATCTACCAAAACAAATTTACAGTCTCAAAGCAAATTATTTTTCTTAATAACACATTAAGAAAATGTTTAAAATAATAAGACGTGTAATTTATTTGAATTCATATTTTAAATTTATGAAATAATATCAAATATAAAAATATATTTATAGATTTTATTAAGATAAAATGTTATTAGTTAATTATGTAATAACCCTTTTTAACAGGGATTCTGTAAGTACGTACGTTACGTTGTTATGATGACATGATTCTGTAGGTGTCATTCTCATGTCGGTCACGTGTACGTGCATATTTATTGTACCTTTTTACTGTAAAAGAATTACTACTGTAATAAAAAGTAAAAACACGCATGGAGTTCTTCAGTATGCTTGAGCAAAATATGCATTCTGTAAAAAAAAAAAAACAGTTAAATATGCACGGTGCAATGAAAAAAAAAAAGATGAATAAAATGAACATGGTGCACGATTTTTGTGCGGTGGGAGGTTTAATAGGTGTGTGGATAAGTTGGTAAAATTAATTTTCAATATGATTGATTTTTTATAATTAATTTTGATTTAAATTTATTTTAAAGTAATGTGATTTACATATATAGATATTTATATTATAAAATTAAATTATAAATAAAATTCGTATAATTTTTTTATTTAATGTAAAAGATATACAAAATTATTTAAATCAAAATTAATTCTAAACACACAGTCAATTTCAAACTTTTCTCAAACTTAAAATCAAATATTTAAAACTATCTAAAATTAATTTTTGGAGTAAAAAATAACTGTTTAACACGAAACCAAATACATATTAAGGAAGATAAAATGGAATAATAAATAAACAAATATAAAAGAAGAAAAATTGGATAAAATATGAAAAATTATTTTTATTGAATTAAAAGGAATTATGACCGAAAAATAAATTTTAATAAAGTCATTTTATTTTTTTTAACGTACATAAAATTAGTATTCTGTTTGTTTACTTTTTTTTAAAATTTAGTCCATTATTTTTGCAATTGTGCTATTTTTATAGCTAAATTTTGTTGTTTCTTTTAAGAATTGTAACATTTTATTAATATTAATGGTTTTTATTGATCAATAAAAACAATAACAACCTGAAAAAAAAATTATTTAAAAGAAGAAAAGGAGTTAAATAGTGGAAATGAAAAAAAAAATCATAACACTTTTTGTTTCATACTGCCTAGCGTGTAGATTAATGCGTATGGGTTGTTCTAATATAATTAACAATTAATGGTCTGAATTTCAATTTTGGATTACTTAATGGCAGGAGTTTAATATACTCCCTTTGTGTATTTTAGATAATATTAAATTAATTTCGATGTTTCCTACGATATTATATTATATTTAAAATATTTATATACTAATTTGCTTGGATGACCGAAAAAATTCACTTTTATAATAAAAAATTTCTCATTTGGGTCATGCAGAAATTTTTTTTATTTAGAAATAACCCAAATTTATAGACTATGTGCTTCTTATTTTTAAGAAACTTTTATAGATCATGTGCTTCTTATTTTTAAGAAACTTTGATTGTCACATCAATAGTCTCCTACATGAAAAAAATTTAAAAATGAAATATTATGTGATATTTTCTATCTTCACATATATATAATTAAGAAAAATATATAAAAATATTAAATTTAATAAAATCAATTTAATTCAAATTGTTTAAACAAATTCATGTGGATAAAAGGGTTGTTACCAAATAAGACTCATTAAAAACATTTTCGACTCAAAATAATGTTCTTCAAATTTACAAAAGAACTCTTGTTAAGCAATATAATAAATAAAGTAAAATAACATCATGTAATTGAGATAAAAACTTATGTCTCAATGTCACATTCAATCAGAACATTGTGTTCTGACGTCATCTAGCATAAGGTTTTTCATAGTTATCCACCTAACAATATGCTCCCACGAATACAAAGTTCGAAATCATCATAAGATCCAAACACAACCAGCATACTGGGAGTTAGTTATCGCATTCCTAACTAATGGAGAGAAATGGAACAACATAGATATACATATTATGAAATACAACTTACTTCAACACAGTTCACGTCATTCCACCACTTATCGCGTAACATCACATCTCAATACTACATGTCTCACATTTTCACACCATTCCCGTACTCATGGATCAAAACACAATATCACCTAACCAGTCAATATCAATCAATACACAAGTGTTATGCAACAAATATACTAAGATTCAATCCTATATGCAATGCAATACTATGTCAATAAAAAATTTTGTTGGGCGTCTAGGAGTACATGACAAGACAGACCATACACTGGTAAGTCAAGTTACTCTCACTAGGTAAAATCATAGAGAGACTAGTCAGGGTCACTCTATTTTGCAAAAACATTTCAATCATATGGGATCAACATAGGCTTTAGGGAACATTCAAACCGAGTGTATTTACCCCTAAGACCTACATTCCAAAGAGTTTGTTAGGGCCTCTCCCTCATGATTCAAGTCCAAGCCAGAAAATATTTTAATACGCAAACTATATCTATGACAGTACAAAACAAACGACTCCACAATTATTCTCAAACTAATTTTTACTCGTTGCGCTTCAAAGTGATTAAACTCGTCAGGTTCTCATAGTGGATCACATCACAATACTCATCACACATTAACTTGTTGCTCTTAAAAGGTTTTACAGTTATGTGATTGTACGGTTCGTAGCTCACAACTCAATGCACATAATATCTCAATACATGTATGATCTCACAATTTAATACATACTTAACTTGTCACTTATACACAATTCATCACACATCCATAATCCCAAGATAACATGTTATCACGTCTCACACATCATATACATGTCACACAGTAATAATATTAATATGTTATGCTCATATGATTAAACCACTAAAACAATTTCACATGATCATATCAAAATCAAATGAATCAAAATCACAGGTCAAAACACAAAAACATCAAGAACACTCAATCTTATCAACCAATTTGCATTAGGACATTAATTGGCCCATCAAACATAACAATCTCGTGATTATAATCATAAAGACAGAATTACAATATAGTAAACATCCTAAAATAAATCCCAGTTTGATCTTGTAAGGATTTTTACACATGTTCATTCTAACCCCAATTGCGATAAATTCATCCCTTATCTCTAAGCGAGCTCACGTGTGTAGTACGGTAGTAATAGCGACATCTCTAGCAGTTCCTTAAGATCCCTCAAGCTTTTCCTCTGGCTGTTCTGCTAGGGTTTCTAAGCATTAAAGAGAATAAGAAGGGATTGAAGCCTCCATTTTACTCTCTCTATGCGATGAACATTTCTCTCACCACAGACACTATTTTGCAAACTCCAATGATAAGAATGTGAAAAAAATGAGTTTTGAACTTGGTTTTCAAATTTCATGACAATTCAATGATTTACGAGTCTGAGATCTTAGTTTTACTAAGACATGTTTGAGTGTAAGCGAGAAAAAGAGAACTACATGCGAGGGGCATTTCTTTCACCATATATATGATTTTGTAAATCCCAATGGTGGGGATTTGTAAAAATGAGTTCTGAACCTGGTGTTCAAATTTCACGATGATTCAGCGGTTAACAACTGCAGGATTTTAGTTTTACACGGACAATTTTGAATGTATACGTAAAAAAAAATGGTTTTGAGAGAGGAAAGGAAAACAAATTTGAGAGCAATAGAGAACATAAAAACGAATGTTAAATTTAAAATTGACATAATATGTCTTTATTTATATTTAGAATATTCTCAGCCTATTATTTACTCTATTTTTTTATTTAGTATAAAGAAACTTTATTTTACTCCATAATAAATGAATAAATAAAATCTCATTTTTATTTTCTAAGAACATATATTTATTTACCTTAAAATCATTATTTTAATTAATAAAACTATTTCTTATGATTTATTTAATTACAAAAATCTTATTATTTTTTTAAAATTATATTTATTTTTAAATATACTTATTTTTAATTTATTTTATAAAAAATGAGATTTTATATTTCTTTACTCTAAGCAACTTTTAAGTTTTCAAGGTTGGATATGACCTTAGACTATGTTTGATAAAATTAATTAAAAGCTAAAAAATTAGTTTATTAAATAATAAGTATATGGTAAAACTATTTACTGAAATAACTAAAAAATGGAAAATGATAAAAAATAATAAAATTATAATTAATTAAAAAAGATAACTAGAAAATTGAATATATATATTAAGAATAAATATAAAAAATATAAAAAATTAAAAGCTAAAATTTTAAAAATAATACTTCAAATAAAATTTTAAAAATACTAAACATTATTTTAAAAATTTATTTATTTAACAAACTTTCAACTAATAAAAAATAACTAAAATATTTTATAGCGAGAGAAAAAAAAATTATTGTCCTCCATAGCTTGTTTTAGGTAGCATGAAAGTATGGAAAAGCGTGAAAAATGATATATTTCACTCACTGGTGGACCTACATCGTGGTAAAGGATAATAAAAAACACACAAATGTTTTTATTCAAAATAATTTTTTTCTTTTTTTACCTACAAGACATTTTTAATTAAATATTTGTTCTCAATTTTATTCTATTTCTTTTTTAACTAAACAATCTCGATTTTTATTTCATTTCTTTTTTCACTTACTTACTTCTCTTCCCTCTATTTATTTTCTTTCCCTACCAAAGAAAGCATTAAACTAGTTCAAGCATAATTGCCTTCAGAAGATACCTTTATCAATTCAAATACTTTTCTCTCTCTCATTTTTTTAGTTGAGATAAAACAAATTTCAAGTTTTGATATCTATTTTTATTTTCCTTTTCTTTTTTAAGTTTCTGTACACGTTTTTTTTCCCAAAAATAAACAGAACATCAAGGAAATAAAAAAATTGTCACATTTTATCTTTCTTTTAATTATTTGCATTTATCTTCGAAATTAAATATTTTTTATATCTTATTCATTCATTTTCATTCGTTTTCAACTTATACAAATAAAGATTTTAATGATTTTCAGATTGGTAAAATTAAACTTTAAATTTTAAGCAAATATTTTTAAAAAATATATTGTCTAGTTATTTCGTAATTTTTTAAAAAAAAAATACTGAAATGGTAATCTGCCAAACATGCTATTATATGATGTGACTTTGAATTATTCACATCAATCATTTCTGTCGAGAACACACAATTTGTGGCTAAAATAATTTTGTCGGCCAAATTATTAGCACTGGCTCAAGTATTTTCCTAGAAAAATTGGTGCAAAATACAGTGATCTACGGGATTAAAAAAAAAGACTGTACAATCCGGTAATTAATTACCTTAAAGTTTAATTTATTGCAAACAGATGATATTTAAGTTATTTTTCTGTACCTTATGGGTGTAATTAGTTATACAAATTGAGTTTGTGAAAAAGTAGATTCAATTAATTTTTTTATAATATATTCACGAGGAAGAGTTAGAAACTTTAAGTATATCTATATTTTGGATTATGAATTAGTTTCGTCTAAAAAATTGAAATTTATGAGATTCCTTTGAATTTTGATGGAAAGTTAAAGGGTATAACTATAATGATTATCAAAAGTTATTTCCTTGAATGTGAATTAAAAAATTATCTTATATGAGAGTACTTTTATAAAAAAAATTATTAAGAACTTTTTTTCGACAAAAAAGTTTTTTATGAATTCTCCTTAATCTTTTTTATTATATTTTTTCTTAATCTTTTATCTCTTTTAATTTATGGTTTTTGTATTTATTTCTAAATTAAAAGGTCTCTTATTGAGAAAAAAAAGTTTTTTTAATGTTGAATGTTATATCAAATTCAAACCCAGCCTTATAAAATTGTCCCTTATGAAAAAGATTCTTGTAATTATCGTGTTTGAGAAGCGTGATATTTCATAGAGTCGTTCTTCTAGGAATTTGAATGTGATGAATATTAGAAAGGAAAAGTAACGAGTTATGGCTAAATATGATAAACAAGGCGTGTGAATCTCACAAAACTTACATCTTTCTATTCAATGCTTATGAAAAGTCCAACAAAATAATTGACGAGATGTTGGCTAAAAAATTTATGGATGGAGAAGAGATTAAAATGTATATTGTATACATATTATTTACAAACCACAAAATTAACAATAATGTGAACACTGTAGATTGTGGTGAGGTAAGAGATACAAGAAGAAGTGAGATGGTTGATGCAAGGTAAAAAAAAAAAACCCTAAATCTTAGGTTTAAAAAATGATGTTAAAAATTTGTTATAGTGTAAGAAAAATTCGAGGAGATAAATACCATGAAGATCTATAATAATGAGACATGAATAATTATATAAGTGAGTTTAATATCACCTTTTAATCTTAAAATCATAAGGTTTAGGTTTATGGGTCTTTCCTTCATTTATATGGTATTCAACCTTCTCATTCTTATCAAACGTGGAACTTCACCTCACATTTGTAGTCCAACAATCTTTCTCCTAAGTGTGAATTTCTTATTCTATATGGTAGTTTTCCCCTCAAGTGAAAGTCATTTTTAATCCACGAGTATCTAATGATGATCTTTAAAGCTTAACCCTGGTTGCTCTCGCTTGCTTAGCCTTTGATGTCAACTTACTCCAATACCTTGCATTGTTGCAATGTTCGTAGGACTCACTTCCTGATGATACAAGAGATTCCATGTCCATGGATCACTAATGCCATTATACTCGTCTGAGCTGGTAACCATGTTGAATCATCGACTTTGATACCAATTGTTCGAAAATCCAATGAAATTAAACATCAAGAAAATATATACTAATAGATAATGAATAATCACATAAATAAATTTGACACTACACTTTCATAATGTTTGATTGCTACTAGATGTGAACATCACCTCACACTTATAATTCAATATATAACAAAACCCTTACGACATGGCCTGGAAAATTTGATACCATCATTATTCCATATTTGCTATTTGAAGTTTTATGGTGTTGTCGGCCATATCTGTTATATCCCACCATGG
Organism: Glycine max; assembly: GCF_000004515.6. Taxonomy (NCBI): domain Eukaryota; kingdom Viridiplantae; phylum Streptophyta; class Magnoliopsida; order Fabales; family Fabaceae; genus Glycine; species Glycine max. The sequence goes on from NC_038248.2 coordinate 3,064,860, forward strand.
TCGTGGTGCTGCCCACCATGGCCATTAGCAAATATTGTCTGAATGAAGATTAAATGATGTTGTATGACTAAAATAACTTCGTAAATCATTTAATGTGTGTTTAGTTTATTATTTGCAATTAAGAGAACATGAACAATATCAATCAAGAAAGTAAAATAAATGAGAGAACATGAATAGGCTTCAATAGATATTTAAAGATAATATCCAAAATCATATACACAGTTTGAATGGTCGTATCATAAAGAGAAAGCATGCTTCTTTCTCTAAAAGGGTAGTGATCGGAGTGAAAGATAATTTCATGATTTTGTCTAATGCAGTTTTTTTTTAAATTATTGAATTTCTAAGAATAATGGTGTTGCCGACGCTTTTGCAGGATGGATGATATGTTATGATTGATCTCCCTGATTTTATCAAGCTCAATGCTTGTTTATTTTAGTTTTGTATGTTGTTTCGGATTTTGCCCCTTTCCTCCATAAAAAAACTAATCGAATCACTAATTAATACCTTATATCTAAACATGAAATAAATATATCAAGGTCGAGTAATTTAATTGAATGAATAATATGCATACGTACCGTAAATTTCGTGAATATTATCTTCGTTTCCTACTATTAAAAAAAAAATAAGCATGAAATAAATTCTGAGCAGTTTATTTTATGCAATTTAAACTAATATATCTAACTTTACAGTTTACACAGTTTTTTTGGGTCCATAACTTTTACTATTAAAGTGGACCAAATGTTATTCATGGGCTGATTCTCCTTAAATTGAAGCCCAATATAAAAAACCAAGGTTAACTCGATTGGATTCTATCTTGTGTCCCAAAACCCTAACAAAAACCCGAAGGGGGGAAAGCTTCAATGGGGAAGGCGAAGGGGAAGCACCGTTTGGACAAGTATTACCACTTAGCGAAAGAGCACGGTTACAGGTCTCGAGCCTCATGGAAGCTGGTCCAGCTCAACTCCAAGTTCGGCTTCCTGGAATCGGCCCGCGCCGTGCTGGACCTCTGCGCCGCCCCCGGAGGGTGGATGCAGGTGGTGGTCCAGCGCGTACCCGTGGACCACCTGGTGATCGGCGTGGACCTCGCCCCCATCGCCCCCGTCCGTGGCGCCATCGCCATCCAGGAAGACATCACCAGGCCCGAGTGCAAGTCCCGCATCAAGAAGCTCATGAACGACCACGGCTGCCGCGCCTTCGACGTCATCTTGCACGACGGTTCCCCCAACGTCGGTGGCGCCTGGGCCCAGGAAGCTATGAGCCAGAACGCCCTCGTTATTGATGCTGTCAAGTTGGCCACTCAGTTCTTAGCCCCCAAGGGCAAGTTTGTAACCAAAGTAATCATAATCATAATAGTCTCGTTTTGCTTTAACCTATTGATGCTCTGTTAGCCTAATTCATGCTCTAATAATGTAATTGTTTCTTATTCTGATTCTGATTAATGTGATCGTTACTGCTTTGCTGTTTGATAGATTTTCAGGTCGCAAGATTACAGTTCTGTGGTGTATTGTTTGAAGCAGGTAATGTGTTGACTTATATTGACAAAAAAGATTGTTTGTGTTTTTGTGTGGTTTTTTTTGGTGGGATTGTTGAAGTTTGGTTGTGATTTTTTGTTTTTTTTTTGTTTTGCAGTTGTTTGAGAAGGTTGAGGTGGATAAGCCTGCGGCTAGTCGTTCTGAATCAGCTGAGATATATGTTTTGGGGCTTGGGTATAAGGCCCCTGCTAAGATTGATCCACGGCTTCTTGATGTGAAGCATCTCTTTCAGGGATCTGTGGAACCACAGCCTAAGGTAATAATTCAGTTTGTTTTCGGGGATGCTGGGTTGGCATTTTTGGTTTTGTTCGTTTTTGGTTCATTTGGTTTGGTTTTTTTGGGTGGTGATTGGTGTATTGGTGATGCAGGTGGTGGATGTACTTCGAGATACTAAGCAAAAAAGGCACCGTGATGGGTAATTAGTGCTTCTTTAAAAAACTTGGTTTGACTTTTAATTTGTATTAGCTTTTCTGTGGCATACTTTCTCAAATTATTCTGGTCATCTTCTTGCAATGGAATGTATGATCTTAATTTTTTATCTGCTATATTCATCACAAGCAATATTGCATAACAAACTAATTACAATGATTGGTAAGGTATCCTGCAAAACTGAAAACATTAAGAATGCAAAATAGTTGGCAGTTCAACTGCTTGAGCTGATTTATTGCTATGAATAGCAGACTTATTGTTCCCCATTCCCACCCCCTTAATTGCATACCCTTTTATTGTGGTTTTGTCTTCCAAACATTTGGTACTTGTTGTTGCTAACTACTTTGTGACTACAGCTATGAAGATGGAAACACAACTTTGAGGAAGGTGTCTTCAGCTGCAAATTTCATTTGGTCAAATTCTCCTCTGGAGATCCTTGGTTCAGTCACTTCCATAACCTTTACTGATCCAGCTGATTCACTGATCAAGGATCATGACCTAACTAGTGAAGAGGTATTTTTTGTCTAAATTATGTGATTGTGCATTTTTTGGTAATCAGTGGGGGTTTGAGCAACTATCAATGTGATTTTTTTGCAGGTAAAATCTCTCTGCGATGATTTAAGGGTTCTGGGGAAGCAAGACTTCAAGCATCTTCTAAAGTAAATACATTGCTGGAGTTTCACTTTGTGATTTTTGGCTTATTAAAAAAAGCTCAATACTGATTCTCTCTCTCTTCTATTGGTTTGGTTTCATATCTATTGGTTACGTGTAGGTGGAGGATTCAAGTTAGAAAAGCTCTTTCACCAACTCAAAAGCCTGATTCTACCACTACAGAACTGATGGACAATGAGCCTAAGGTGGTGGATGAAGAAGATAGAATACTCAATGAAATGGAGGAACTGACTTATGTAATGGACCGCAAGAAGAAACGTGCAAAGAAGCTTCTTGCAAAAAGAAGAGCCAAGGTTTTTAGCTTCTCAGCTGCCACTGATTTAGTTGGAACTTGGGATTGGCCACATACTTGAATAAGTTTGGAATCTGTGCAACATTATTGTTAATATTTATTTGCAGACTATGATAGGATCATATGCTTACAAAATTATACATGATGTCTGGTCCAACAAATAGTTTTAGGAATTATACTGGATGAAAACATATTGTTTACCCTCTATGTGTCATGACATTCTTAGATCAATTCTGTCCATTCTAAGTGGATGTGGATGAGATCAAGCGGATTCATTCCTTTTATTATTTGAATCTTATAGGACAAGGCACGAAAAGCAACAGGGATGCAAATGGATGCAATAGATGATGGTTATGTAGATCAAGAGTTGTTTGCACTTTCCTCTATTAAGGTTTGCTTTAATTTTTTCAACTTCTCTTGGTTTGGAAAATGATATAACATGTTGAAGTGCTTCAACTGCTTTTTCATCTTGAACACTTTTTGCCTCTTTAAAACTGCAAAAGTACAGGTTTGTTTGTTTGATGTATTTCCCAGATTCTACTTCTCCTTTGTAACTGGGAGGTCTAGAATATAATGTTAGATTACTCATGTTGGGCAACATTGTGAGTACCTTACTAATCTTTGATCTCTAAATGGACCCATGCATAGCAAACAGTCTTTTTAGAGAGTTACATATTTCTTTTTTATGTTTGCAAATGTCCTCTGTAGCCCCTCGCCCCTTCCTTCATAAGAGAACCAGGCCGAGGCATCTCTACATTTTGAATTGGGTTTATTCTTTCTATTCATTTAATGGTATATATTGTGAAGTATGTAATTATGGGTTTGTGGTTGAATTTTAATAGCAAATCGTCTTTACATGGTTGAAACATTTTCAACTTGCCATTTATGTTGTTTCTTGTTTGTTTGTCTTTGGGTTTCAGGGTAAGAAGGATCTGGTAGCTGTTGACAACACTGAGTATGAAGGTGATGAAGGAGAAGTAGAAGACAGTGAGAATGAAGAAACCCATGAAGGCCGCCCAGAGCATTCATCCAGTGACTTGGAAGATTCTGATGAGGAACGTAAAAGGTGATTGACATGTTCTTTTGATAATTGCTCATGTTCTGTTATGTTATCACTTATTGCTTAAATTATTCCTTAATAAGTTGTATGATTTCTAATCAATGTTATACTGGTATCAGATACAATGAACAAATGGAAGATTTGATGGATCAAGCTTACGAGAGGTTTGTGATCAGAAAGGAAGGAAGTGCAAAACAGAGGAAGCGAATTAAAAAATCCTATGATGCAAAGGCCCAACTTTTGGAGGTATGGATTCTTTTTTCAATAATTGTGGTATACTCACCCTGTTTGAGGTTTATATAAAAGGAGATTAGGAAAATGAGAGATTATAATGTGATTCTAGAAAATCCTCCCATGTGTACTTTTTTCTGAATTTTTTGGAGTTCTCCCAAAATATTTAGGATTTTAATATTTAAACATTCGGAGGGAAGAAAGACCATTATTGTTTTATTTTTCTTTTTCTTTTGCTGAGTGGGTGCAAATAATTTTTTTTCACTTATATTATCACCTTTTGGTTGTTCAGGGTGGTGAGGATGATGATATTGTTCAATCCAAGTATGATTCAGATGAAGATCAGGGTGATCAAGAAGCAAATCCATTGATGGTGCCACTTAATGATGAGGCAGAGCTCACCCAGGAGGAGATCATGAATAAGTGGTTTAGTCAGGATGTCTTTGCTGAAGCTGCAGAGGAAGGAGACTTTAAGAAGGATGAGAGTAAAGATGAAATGGATATAGATGAGCCTAAGGAGAAGATATCCATTGCCAAAAAGGTAAAAGAAAATAAAACAGCAGCCCCAGCTGTAGCAACTCACCCTCAGCCTCAACCATCCAAGGCAGGGGATGATTTTGAAATAGTTCCTGCACCCGATACTGATTCAAGTGATGATTCATCCTCTGATGAATGGGAAGAAGATATTGAAGCCAAAGCTGAGATATTGGCTTATGCTAAGAAGATGATGAGGAAAAAGCAACGGGAGCACTTACTGGATGATGCATACAACAAGTACATGTTTGATGACGAAGGATTGCCCAAGTGGTTTCTAGATGAGGAGAGGAGACATCGCCAACCAATAAAGCCTATTACCAAAGAGGAAATTGCTGCGATGAAAGCACAGTTTAAAGAAATTGATGCTCGACCTGCGAAGAAGGTGGCAGAGGCCAAAGCACGGAAGAAGCGTGTTGCAATGAGGAAACTTGAGAAGGTACGGAAGAAGGCCAATGCCATATCAGATCAGACAGAGATATCTGATCGTTCGAAGAGGAAGCAAATTGAACAACTATATAAAAGGGCTGTTCCTAAGAGGCCTAAAAAGGAATATGTAGTGGCAAAGAAAGGTGTCCAGGTAAGGGCTGGCAAGGGAAAAGTCCTTGTTGATCGCAGAATGAAGAAGGATGCTAGGAAACATGGATCGGGTAAGGGTGGAAAAGGAGGTTCTAAGACGAAGGGCAAGGCTCCAAAGGGCAAAGGAGGATCTTCAAAGGCCTCTGCCTCTGCAAAAAAAGGGAAACAGAGAACTAAATGAAAATATGTTAATACGGGAAGATCTTCAAAGGGGTTTTGTCTTATTTTCAGTGCCGAAATTTTGTTTGTTCATTTTTTCCGGCTTGTTATTGTGCAATTGATATTATAAAATGATCGAATAGAGCTGTTTTGTTCTTAAGAGGCAAATCTTAATTCAAATGAAATTTGTCTTAATCAGCAGCTAATAAAGTTCTTAATTTAGAATTTGATTATGGAAACCGGTATCTTTAAGTGCTCGATTAGAGTTCTGTACAATTAATTTTATAAAATTGGTTTTAAATCATTAAATGTGATTCACGTACGTATATAAATTGGTTAATTACAAATTTATTCTAAAATGTGTTTGTTATTTTTTGCGGCGTCAAAATGTTTGTTATACGTACAGGAATTATATCTTTAGTGGTCTTTTATTGTGTTTCAAAGTAGATTATCCTAACCCAATATGGAAACTTAGTGGTTGTTTAAATTTTATCGTCATTATCTTAAAATAGTTTGACTGTCCCTTTCAAGTTCAAGAGAACTTGTGTTATAATTAAAATCATAATTCTCATGGGTATGTTTTGTTTTTTTAATTCTTTTTTATGCTGAATCTATGGGCATGCTATAAAATACTGAAATGTTACATTCTTTGATTATTTTGTTAGTGTTTGGAGAACTTAGTCCATCCCTACATCATAGATTCCTATGAGAAATATTTGTAACACTTTTTTTTAGCGTGCGTGAATTTGTAAATTTTTTTATGATTAAATTTAATTTTTATGAATAAAACATTATTTTAACACATTTTTAATACATTATTATTATTGATTGATACTTAATTATAGAATTATAAAATCTTATTTCTTAGTTGACAAGTGTTTCTCGTAATTTTATAATTTTTATTAAATTTTAACTAATAAAAAAGTGTTGTTAACACTCATCTTTCTATATTTAAATAGTAGATAATATGAAATCTAGATTTAATTTCTACTTTTTTTAGTCATTATAGTTAAGTAACAACATTAATTAATTAATTAATGATGTGACATTAAAACAATCATATCATTGTCGAGTCTATGTAATAATTATATATTTTTCTTTCTTTTTTAAATTATAATCTTTTTGTTTCAAAATGATTGATATTTATGATTTTTTCTTTCACACAAATCAAGAAAATAAACATTTTAAGAGTATTAACATTTATTAGTGGACACTTTTATCAAAATACATTTGTTCTTTTTCTTCATTTTAATAAATGTATTATTAAATCTTTCAAGATAATATTATTTATTACATGATAAAAATGGAATTGATTTCATTTAAAAGCAAGAATATCAATCAATTTGAATATTTTTAAAGGTTAAAATTGTCGTCAGATCATCAATTAGTTTTATTATAGGAAAATGTTAATAACACGTTCTTTTTAATATATATCTTCTTATTATTGATTAAAATTTCTTGAAAATTATCAGAAATAGTAGATCTCATGTCTTGTTTAATGATTTTTTGTATGATCGTGTAATTTCTAATAAAATTCAACTAATAATAGAGTATATGTTTAGAGAAGTGTGTTATAAAATTATTGTTAATATTTCTTTTTATCATTTTATGCTGTCAAGATGAGAATGAATAGGAAAAATAACCATTCACTCGTTAATAATATTATTTAAGAAAATATATTTATAATAATAGTAATAATTTATTTTGTGTACACCTGTGTGTACGTTATAGCGATAATTTAGTTTGTGTTTGTATTTATAACAAAAAGCAAATTTAACATATTCATAATTATATTTAAATAAAATATAAACCTACATTTATAATTTATATGTAAAATTAGAGGTAGTCGGACAGCCAATAAACATATTTAAGCTGTAAATACATATAGAAATTATTAAGTTGATGATCTTAAAAAAATATTAAAATATATGGGATTAAAATGTGGATTTAATTTAAATATAATTATATTGTAATTTTTTTACACAGTTATAATACAAGCACAAATTATATGAATTTATAATAATAATAATAATTAATAACAGCTTCAAAAATTATACATTTAACATGATTTATGGTTAGTTTCACTGTGCACAAAAATATATCTACCATTGATTTTTTCCCCGTATATTTTCATTAAATTATTTTAACAGTTATATAATGACTAATGAGTGAATCCTAACAACCTTTAATTGGATCCCGCAAAAGATAGAGATAAAGAGAGAGTGATAGTGATAATTGTGATTGTTATTACATTAGGCAAGGCAAGTTAGTTTGGAGAACCATGAAAGTGCTTAATCAAATTGGAACGAATAAAGGGTGAGATATGGAGAAGAGCAAAATTTTGGTTATTGGGGCGACAGGAAATTTGGGTTATGATTTAGCGGAAGCAAACCTCAAGTTTTGTCATCCAACATTTGCTCTTGTTGGAGACTCTGCTTTCTCTGACCCCATCAAAGCCCAGGAGCTACCATTCTCAAAGTACTTCTTATATCTCTCTCTTCAGTTTATTATTTGAATTTCTTATTCTTATTGTTCAATTTTGTTTTGTGGTCAGGGTTCGCTGGAAGATGACTGAGGCTGTGAGGTTAGTAGACGTGGTCATTTGTTCCGTTTCAGCCAGAGAGACTCTGCATCAAAAGCTTCTTATCCGTTTCATCAAACAAGTTGGCTCTATCAAGGTCATCATCCATGTAATTTTGTTTCTCTATTTCTTGTCTTTTGTGTTTAATTGTTTTTTGAGAATAAATTACAAGAGGGTTAGATTCGTCTTCCACATTGGTTGTTTCAAATAGGTCCTGCATGTTATTCTTAAAATACAATTTAGTTAGTGCATATGATATAAGGACTAAATTGCCTTCTATTGATAACATGCAAGAAAACGAAGGACACATGTGAAAGATGAATGTTACTTTTGGACTTTTAAAACTCATTTAAATGTGACATGTATCCAATGCCACCATGTCACTAACCACTACAAGGTGACACATAATGTGACATGTTTAAATACAGGTCACTATTTCAACCCACTAAAATAGGTTAGATTTGGTTGTGATTTAATCTGCATAATCTAACCCGCATAATCATCAACCCAACAGGTTATAGAGTGAGTTGGGTTGGGTTGTTCTATTGAGTATTTGAGTTAAAATTATTTTTTGGATGTTGTGATGCTATTAGTTAAATATTATTTTGTTGGACATGATTTTTTGTGAACTTTAGATTTAATTTATTTTTTAACTTTACATATTACTATTTAAAAGAATTATGTACTATTAGCTAGGTATTAATTAAATTTAAATAGTAATGTTTAAAAAGAACAAAAATCATATTAATTTTTTTTATATAAAAGGTGAGTTTCTTCACACACAAAAAATCATAACAAGAGTTCATTATGAAAATGGGAATTTATTAAATACAAGATTTATTATTATTAAACTTCTTCAATATTTCTTTTTAATCAATAATAAACTAATGAAGCTTATTAGTGAAGTAAATGGTAATTATATTAATTAAAACAAAAACTCTAATTGCCTGGCCTTCTCTTTAAACGGATAAGTTGTTATATCATTTGGGATTTATTTATGATTTTGATTAATCTTCTGAGACATAATCAGATTTTTTTAATTTTAAAGAAAAGTTAATAAAACTTGACTAAGTAGGGATTAGCTCGAGGTGATCTGGGACCATAGAATAATTTCTTTTAAATGTTGATTTCTGACCTTGTTGATTGAAGAACTGTTGAGAAGGATTATCTATCCTTTATCCGTAGAAGATGTTAGAAATAATAATAATTAGAAAATGAAAAGTTGAGTTAGTATTAGAAGATGAATGAGTATGAATTAATAAGCATTAAGAGATATTAGGGCTATTGTCACTATGTTCTTTAAGTGTGTTAATGGAAGAGTTATGTGATGGCTATGGGTTGCTCTACTATAAATAGAGCACCAAATCATGTGCCAAGTGAACAGAATCTCCTCTATACTCTCTAGTCTCCTCTTCTCTTTTTCTAACAGAAGACTGTAGCTGATTGGTTCTGCAGTTTCTAAAGCAGTTATTGTCATACTTTTTTTCTTTTATTCAGATATACGTAACCAGAGTTCTCACTATACATCTGTGTATTGGTGAAGCATCATTTCCTTAAGTTATTTGAGTTGTTAAATCTGTTCAATAATCTGTTATTAATTAATTGTGTGCCTCAGAGGTTCATCCATCTGAATTTGGGTGAGATCCTACCAGGGTTCGAGTATCTGTGCTTGAAGATGGCTATAATTTCTATGCACCCAAAGTTGAAATTAGTAGACTTGTGGAGGCTGAAGGCATTCCTTACACTTTCATCTCATGCAATTTCTTTATGAGGATTTTGCTTCCTTCTCTTGCTCAGCCAGGCTTAGATGCTCCTCCAAGGGACAAGGTCACCATATTTGGTGATGGGAATACAAAGGGTCTGCTCCATCAATCCAGACCATTGTTTGTTGTTCTTTCACTTGGTGCTCTATTGCTTTTTCATGAATGGTTTCTTTGCAGGTGTCTTCATGAAGGAAAGTGATGTTGCTGCATTCACTATCAATGCAGTTGACGACCCTCGTACGTTAAACTAAGTGTTGTATTTGAGACCCCCAGGAAACGTTTGTTCTTTGAATGAGCTGGTTGAGATGTGGGAGATTAAGATTGGCAAGAAGCTTGAGACATTGCATGTCTCTGAAGTAGAGTTGCTCCAGAAAATCAAAGGTATTATAATAGTATATAAAACTTCCTTGTCAAGAATATAGGAGGCATGGACAATCATCTCATACAATAATTAGTATTATATGTTTATTGTATCATCACATGTCTATTGTCCTGAACAATCTTTACATGACATATAATTGGGGTTTTCAATTTACGGAAGAGTTAATAACATTTGATTACATGCCACATAGAGACTAATCCAAACCATAGTAATCACTGAATATAATAATTTCTGTGGATATGAATGTCTCTTCTTAAATATATGTATTCACCATCTCATTTTAAATAGAAAAAGTGAGGAAAAATGCTAACATACGCCTACATTTCTTTTATAGTGTGTTTGGATGGAGAAATTTAAAATTCTGAGAAATTTAAAATTCTAAGAATTTCAAATACTTTAATTGAAATTCTTTTATTTTCAAAATTTTGTGTTTGGATAAAAAAAATTAAAATTATGAGGATGAAAAAAATGAATGAAAAAAAAAGAGAAAATATGATTTGTGTGCTAGTTAGACGTGTTCCTCTATGCTCATAGCCGATCGATATTTTAGTAGCTCAGACGGTGTTTCTTGAAAAAGACTATAAGAAGAGAATTTTAATTTCTCAATTTTTAGAAGGAAATTGAAATTTCAGATTTTTAGTTGTTTAAAATTCTGTTTTAAAATTCCAAAATTTTAAATTCTTGATATAAAGCATCCAAACAATGAATTCTAAATTACATAAACTCAAATTCTCTGATAAATTACTTTTCTCAGTTAAAATTCTCTATCTAAACGCACTATGCCATTACAGGGACTTCTTTCCCTGCCAATTTCTAGATGCTCTTCATATATTCTGCTTTCATAAAGGGAGATCACACGTACTTTGATATTGATCGAGTCATCCTCCGGTGTGAATGGTACACAACTATATCCACACCTGAAATATACTACAGTAAGTGAGTTCTTACACACACTAGTTTAGACTTTGGGAAAAGTGTGCAGTGCACATATTTTTACGTTGAAAAATTGCATTCTTTCTATGTTGTTTTTCCTTTATATTTCTCTAAACACAACTTAAGAATGTATGACTGCGTTGAACAAATTAATAATGCGATACCCCGGTCTGTTTCTTGATTTCCTTGTTACCCTAAAATTAGCTACAAGTGACAGACTGGTTGGCTAATATTACCTTGAATCTTACGTTGTACAATAGTGGAGCAGGATAGAAACCTAGCATGAAACTGGTTTTTTTTTGCACTTTGGTTGTTGAGAATATCATGTATTAATTGCACCGGAAAGAACTGAAGTTTCAGGAAATTCGTATTACAAAAACCTGTTAGAGCATCCACAATTTTTTTTTATAAAAGTTGTTTAAAATTAAAGTGAAGGACCCGAGTCCAACACAAAGCGTATGCCTTGGACCAGATTGAGTTACCAGGCCACACGCACCCAATACCGAAGAAGAGGCAATTGCTAACTACATCTCCCTAAAACACTAAACATACCCTGTTTATATATTTGATGTTTTTTCTTCCAAAAATACCCCTTTCTTTAATGTGCTTTTGCCAAAGGATATTTCCGAAATTAGTTTAGAGTGTGTTATGAAACTACACCAAAATTACTTAGTAAATATCACTCAAGAAAATCGACAATAGAAGCAAATCGATTCTTTTTAATGTTTGGATGATTTTTTCTCAAAATTGATTGATTTGGTTCGGTTTCAAAAACATATACCACAAATTACTTAGTATTACATGTTTTGTGTAAATCACTCTTAAAGATGTTTTTGTTTAAAATGAATGGTAATTTGATAGATTTTTATTGGATAAATTGTTATAAGCAATTTTTTTACTCTTAAACTTCCAATTCACAGATGTTATGTTAGATATATGGTCACCTTATATGTAAGTTACTCTTCAATATCTCACCATTCACTTCCTTTTAATCTATTGATTAAATGTGAGTTACTTATTAAAACTATATGTTAAAAAAAATATTGAATAGTAGTACAAACAACACTTCAAATTACGCAAGTGTAAAGTTTTACGCTAATTCTCACTCATTGATTTTATTATCATCTAACAGTTCCAATAAACCAACTCCTATTTATCTATTTTTATTTAATCTCATCCCTTTATTTAATTTACCACCACCCGCAGCCACCATTGCTGCAGCTAAGTTGGTTTGAGTTGGGTTGCCTACTTAAAATATTATTAGTATATATTTTCCTCAAAAGAATTAAAACATTACAGTTAGTCACCCCAATTCTATCAACCAACTATGAAAAATGACACCCAACATTATTTATAAAAATTTGACAACCGAAGAATTACGTGAGTATTATTGTTTTTGTTTATTATTATTATTATTGCTTCCGATTAGTGTTTCGTTTATTTGACCAAAAATCGTATTATAGAGAGAAAGGCCCAACCAGTGGTAGGTTGCCATCAACACCTTATGTCAATTGGATTAGGTGCCTGGTCACACATGTGACCATCGCGATCAACTTTTTTTTTTTTGTTTTTTCTTTATATTATCAGCTATATAGTACTTTAAACGTGCACATGCACGTGTCTCAAGTTAACAGGTATTAATATGATCTTATTTATTCTACGGAGCAGTATACAACCAATATATGCGATGTACTCTAATAGAAAAAAATCTTGACAAAGGCATTCCGAGTGACCTAATCCAACATATTGTAATAATGGATTATCTGGTTTACATCTCCATTTTTAGATTGCTAGCTTCAACTAGACCTGCAGAGACATCAACATGCATTTAGAATTTTCATTCAGAAGTAGCCCAGTTCAACAACTTTCTCTATCAGCAAATAATCTTATATTGTTTAAAATAAGTGATTCTGCAATGGCCTAAAAGTCTCTAGAAAACGATTGATCCTTGGCTCATCATCTAAAGACCTTAGATGAATTTCAAAAAGAGAAGTTTCCTGATTTTGTACCTATTTTATTTTACTAAATACACTTCCAATCACATAAGTAAATTGTGTTGTATCACAAACAACTACAACTTGTTATATATGCATCTAGCAATTAGCACTGATTTTTATTTCGGTACATGCCCGTAAATGATGCATTGAGTAAAGCTGCAAAAAACTTTACTAGGAGTGAAAGTTGTGGGAAAGGGACGTAAGAAGCAAATAAAAGAGACAACTGGCTTGATGGGTGAATGATTAAAAGATCCCTTCTAAAAACATTTCTTCATTTTGATGGAAAAAGGACTTGTCAATAATCTGTGGGGCTCTCGGGTATCTATCACCCATGAAAATCCACTCTGCTTTGCTTCTACTTTCTACTTTTAGGATATCAGGCTAAGGAAAAAAGTGATTTTGACAAGTGACAAATTTGTAGCTACCTGTAAATGGCTGAGGGGGAAAAGATGCTGTTCGCCCTTGATCAAAAGCAACGTTGTAAAGGCTTTGGAAATCACCACCTTCCCAATTTGAGGAGGGTAGAATTTGCTGCAGTACAAAAAATTCAGATCAATATTTGGACAAGACTAATCATTAGAACAAGAAGAACAAAGAGAGGGGAAAACCTACAGCGAAACAGGAAGAGTCAAGAAAAGTTTCGGGCAAAGGTACAGTGCTAGTACTAATAATGTTCGTTCGGAGTCCCATGTTGGGAGGGCTTATTCCCATGCTGTTTATTAATCCACCACAGCACGATACAAGTTGCTGCGCTGAATTGAACTGAAGATACGAAGGGTTGTTACTAATACTCATATCTGAGGGAATCCCTATGTTTGGAAAACTTTGAGCACAAGAAGGAAACACCTGTGGGAATCCAATCAAAGTTATGTCATTAACAATAACAAGAGTGCTTATACAAGTTCTAAATTCTTTTTTTTGTTGTTACTCTTCTAATATAATTCGACCAAGGTTTTAAAAGAACAGTCCATAACCATACTTTTTGATGTAACATCAAGATTTTTAATTTTAACATGAAGTTTGGAAATTCTATGTTTTTTTTTACTCTTTGGATATAATTCGACCAAAGTTTTAAAAAACAAAACAGTCAAAGACCATGATTTTAGTTGTAAAACCAAGGTTTTTTTGGTTAATTATAATTATATTGGTGACATTTATCTGGAATTTCTCATAATATCAAAGTACACGATGAAATCACGACCATTTTTTAAAACCTTTGAATCCTACTAATAGAGAAAAAGGTGAAAAAATTGTGTCATCAGCAATGACCTTACCTCTTTGGCAAACAGTTCGTCAATGTTGAAGTCAAGCCTTGGGTTTACAGCCGCTAATTTCATTGACAAGAACTGTATGCAGAAATAAATACAATAAAATAAGTGACCTGACACATTCCAATAGCCTAAATAAATGAATTTGGTATAATATTTAATTAACTAACGAATAGGAATGAAGTTGAAGCATGTAACTAACTCTAACCTCAACTTGGCGTTGAAGAGACTGAACATAGTTAATAATTTCATCAAGCATTCCAGCTTTCCCTGCAACTTTGTTGCAACCCGGTATTAAATCTTGCAAATACTTCATTCTCTCGCTAATCTTCTCCCTCCTTACCTGCACCAAACAAAACTCTAGCATTAAGTACAGAGAAACAAAACAAAACAAAAACGAGTACGAAGCTTAAGAAAATGTTAATTAATTAATTTTGACTCACTCTTTCAGCTAAGCTATGACTATCCGTGGCTTGTCCACGACGCGCTCGGACATGAATGTAGTCTGGTTTCTGATTTTGAACCTCGGAGCCTTTGGAAGTGTCCGCAGAGGTTTCTCTGTTGTTCTTATTTGCGTTGGATTTGGCATTCTTGTTTCTGGTATGGTGCTCGGTTACTTTGGATTCTCCTTCCTCGCCAGTTACTTTGACTCTCTTGTCCTTGTCCTTGTTATTATCAATCTCCGCAACAACCTAAACAAAACAAAACCTCATCGTTTCTTTACCGTAATGCATAGCACACGTTAGCATCAACAAGTACTACTACCTTGGAGTTCTGAGGCTTTCTCTTCTTAGCATTTTCTTTCCCACTGGCCATGTTTTCCTTGGGCGAAACCAAGTCTCCGTCTCTGCTACAAGTTCTCGAAATGGCGGGTAGAAAACCGAATTCGGGCCAGACGCCCGGATCGGGTTTGACGGAGTGAGTTAGGACCTGGCCGAGCGAGGAATCCGAGCACATCATGAGCAAGCCCTGACTATGAGAAGAAGAAGAGGAAGAAGAAGAAGAAGAAGAAGAAGAAGGGAAGACGGCGTTAAAGTCCGTTAAGTAGGGTGGTTGGTGGTTCTGGCACTTGATGGTTGCTTCCCGTTGTCTTTCCAAGACTGTGATGTCCGAACAGGAAGTGTTGAGACAATGCAACATGGTTGGTTGTTGTAATTCGTTATTCTTAAGGATTAGGCACGGCGTTGTTGTTGAGTTGGCTCCGAAGCAACAAAAAGAAAAAAACGACGTGTGCGAGCAAACAGAGGAAGCGTGAAATGTTGTTAAGGATGAGGAGAGGGATAGGATGGGTATATATATATATATATATATATACGGGGGAAATTAAATTATATTTGTTTCCTTTTCAATAATAAATAAATATGGCCGGAATAATTAAGAGAGAAAGAGACTGTGGGCTCTGGGCCCCACTGATATGACCGCCACGTGGGTGTGTCCAACACTTCTAAACGGCACCGTTTTCTTTTTCTTATTGCATTTTATTTGGTTTGGATAAAACATGCTTTAACTTGTGGTGAATTGAGGTCATTAGTAATTTCAAAAATACAAAGCATGTTTTTGAAAACTAAGATGATAGTTTTACTATAAGCATTAATTATTTTAAGTAATTATTGATTTTCAATATTATAAATCAAATAATTTAATATTTTTATTTTAAATTAATTATTTAACAATATTAGACACCGGTCTAAAAAATAAAACATGCACCTTTACGAGAAGAAAGTTGCATGCTCCATTTTATAAACCGTTTGGATAGACCAATCAAGTATAGTAAAGTATCCAGGCCATTCAAGTCGATAAATGTTTGAGGAATATAAATTACTCGATTGAGGACTACTTACATTGGGTGAGCTTTTAATCTTTGGGTCCAATTACAATCAATAGACAGGCGTGATCCTCTTAGATCACACCAAATTGACTTAATAGAGGTTTCTAGGATTTATTGAATTCTAGGCTTTAGGACTTTCTCTAAAGTCCTCGTATGTGATCATTCAAGTATAGGATAGCTCTTTAGGATTTCTTGAATTCTGAACAAACCTTAGTACTTCCTAGAATCTTGAGATATAAATACATTGAAATCATTTAATAAAAAATATTCTAAAATCTAAACATTTTGAGATGTTATGTTATTAAATAATAAAATGAGAATAGGAGCATTATTATCTTGTTTAATTTAAATATATTTTTAACTATTAGAAATGTGATGAATTTTAATTCTAGTCTTTTGAAAAAATATTGGATTTGATTTTTGTAAATTTATTTATTTTTAATTAGTTTCTATTCTAACTTAATAGTAATGTGGCATAAATATACTACATCAACGACTATTTTTAAATAATACATAATATAATATATTTGGATATATGTCAATTCATCAATAAATATTAACAGGAATGATTTTTAAAAATTTATAAATACAAAAAACTGAAAAAAAACGAAAACTAAAATTCGATATATTTATAGAAACTATAAAGAAATGATAATTATTTTTTTCTGGTCCTGAGAAGAATGGCAGGAAGTTTTGCCCAACCTAGTTCTCAATGATTAGGATCATGCCACGTGTTAATTTAAGAAAACTGAGTAATATGAAAGACTACAAAGTATTATATATAGGAAGCTGCGTATTTTAAAAGGTCACGCAGCAATGATAGCATTATGAAAGTTCGATTAACAATTGTTAGCAGCACATTTTATTATTAGCTTAAGATTCTCTTCTAAAATGGGTCAAGGTCTTGTTCTCGACCCCTTCTAAATTTAGCAATCCCTTTCTTCCTTGAACTAATCTTCTCAATCAACTTTCTAATTAATTGAATTCTATAATAATAGTACTTTCATAATGATTGTTGCTTTCTAATCTCTGTTATTCTTCATACAAATACTTGTGTTGTTTGTTTTGTCAAAGGATGTATTGATTTGTCCAGAGTCAAATAATCTTTGTGCCTTTCATATTTTATTTGCATCTCACGTCAAAATTCTTTTATAATTGATGTGATTGAGAAAAATAATATTACAAACATTATTATATGAATAGTATAACTCTAGTGAAATTAGCTATAGAAACACACCTAAATGATGCGTTTGTTTTTCATTCCAACAGATAAGAATTTCCAATAGTTGAGAAAGTTCTATCACATATTAATGCTGAATTATGGATACAGGTCTATTCAAACAAGTTACTTATGCTTGATTAAGCAACCACGAAGTCTACCTATATATTTGAGGTTACACTTCAAAGAAAGGGATTGATGGATTAACAAGGTTACAAGAATAGCCTATCTACATAATTGACCTCCTAGATGATAAACAAAACAATTTTTTTTTAATTACCCAGTACATATAATTTTTAAATTTATTCCTTTTAATCTTTATAGTTAATTAATAGATTTTTTAATTTTTCAAGTTTATATTTTAATTTTCAAAAGGTTCTTGCTGTTAAATTTTTTAAATTTACATCAAGAACTAAAAAATTCATTTATTAATTATAGAAACTAAAATGAATAAATTTGAAACTATATGGATTAAGTTATTATTAATTAAACTTTTTTGTTTTAGTGACTTATAAGGGATATTAATTAGTTATTGTAATGGGACAGATTAAGCAGTCAAGGAAACCAGATCTTATGCTATAATAATATGTTTTGCAATCTTAATGATACAATTTTGTTGTTGGGTAAAATTCCAAGTATTAGGACAAGGCTTAGCAAGAGTGTCATTCCCACGATGCAGCCACTTGACATTAACACTATTGTCTAAATCATGCTTTGCTTGCAAAATTGTGCTGCGATTTGAAGCTTGAAGCAATATCGGAAGGTAAAGGTGACCGAATATATATATAATTTTGAGACTGGTAGGAACAAGTCCAGAGAGGACGAAGGCAACTTCCATTATCACCAAAATGGGCCCTCACTAGACTTCCCAATCTCTTTCTCTCTCTCTCAAACTTTATTTTTGGTTAAAGTCACTTTCAACTCTATCTCTCCCAGCCTCCTCTCTCTCTAGGTCCCCTCTTCCTCATTTCCTCTATCACTTTCTTTGTGGTATACATCAACACAAAACTGTGTCCCCCCCCTCCCTCTTTGTCTTTCTAGTGAGTCTTTCTTTTTGGTTTCTCAAGTGCTTTCCATCCTATGTTCTCTTTGACTAACTCTCCGTATACAGTGAGTACATTTATCATCAAGGCAGTACCTTACACCCTGTATAAACAATGTCCTCTTTGTTATCTCTTCCCCCCCCTCCCTCAAAATTCATAACTAATCTCTAAAATTTTGTATAATTCTATTTTATTTTAACTTAAAATTTTAGTTTAACCACAATTCATTAGCATTTTAGTGCATGTTTAATTTCACATATTGATTTTGTGTCAAGAATTTTTGAACAAATTTTGACATATTTGATTTCACTTTAAAAAATAGTTCATAATTGATTTTGATTTGAAGTCATTTTAAATAATTTTATGTTAAATTAAAAATTTTATAATGAGTTTTACTTTTAACTTTATGTTATATTAAAAACATTCAAAAATAAATCACATCACTTCAATTTTAACAAAAAATTATTTTACAGAATCAATTCTATTCATAATTAATTTTATCAACACTTATCCAATCACATACTTAATTAATAAATTGTTATGCCTATGATAAACTATCTCTACCTTAGCTTGTATAATTTCATGCAACAAAATAACAATACAGCATGACAGTTTTGAGGTATATTGTATAGTTGCTTTTCTACTCATTTCGTTTTCTACTGTAGAATAATAAGTATCTATGTATATTTTATTGTTTTTGCCCCTTTCATGGCTCATGCATTTAAAATTCATAAAATGTCCCACCTGGCACCTGCTAATATATTGGAAAAATAATTGGAAAGGCTTCTTATCTTATGCAACTGATATGTATGTATATATGAATCAAATTAATAATTTGGGGAAGGAGATGGCATATGAGGAAGCAATGGAAGAGAGCAGCAGATCCGATGTACAGGGAATCCTAGTTGTTGCAGGCCCCTCCTCCCTATTAAATATAAAATAATTTATTTTTTAAAAATATCTTTTTATTTAATTTTATATAAAGTATTACATGATTAATCTTGAATATAATACTGGGCGAAATATAAGAAGTTGGGTTCTTGGAGACTCTGTTGCTATATTGCTCCATTAGTCCACTTGCAAGCTTGAAATGATCATCATACAGATGGATGCTATGGGCTTCCTTCTCCTATTTAATGCACAAACATGCTCAACGCCTTCACCAAACAATCCCTCTCTACTCATTAAAATTGACTTGGTCTTACTTTTTTATCATAAATATCTGACAATGATACGAACCATAATTCAATTTTATATAAGAAAAAAGTTGTGAACGTAAGATTGTGTAAGTAATTCAAATTTATTAGTTAAAGTGTTTCTAGCTTGACATCTGAAATGGTTGGACATTGGGACCTTGTAATAAAACCAACAAGTTCCTTAAATTATGAGTGCGCTTGGTAAATTCCTTTAAGTTTTTATTTGATAAATTTTTTAATATCATAACTTCTATCATAAGCATTTAATTCAATAAGTATATAGAATAGTTGCATGTCATTTTCATAAAATATCTTCAATTTTTAGTTGAAATATTTACATTATTAGATGAATTTAAATGAATCGTAAAAACTATTATAAAAGCATCACTTGTGTCGGTGTCATTGTATTTATTCAAAGACGATAATTAAAGGTTAATTATCTAAATTTCAGGTCTTATTTATAGTGTCTTCTATAAAAAAAAGAATAACATTTCATCTGCGTGAGTGAAAATAATAGCTTGTAACTCGGAAGTTCTAATTTTACTATCTCCACTGAATAAATAAGTTAGTAATAAGAATGAGAAGAATTTGACTCTTCCTTAATTCCAACCTATTGGGTCTTTAGTCCTCCTATTAGCTAGTTTGCAATAAAATAAAATTATGAAATATTTTATTTTTGGTAGGTTAGGGTTAAACTTTTCCCTTCGTTAATTTTTGTCACGTTTGTGTATGTACATCACGTGGACCACCAAGCACATAGACTAATGAACAAGATATTGTTTTAGTAAGGGTTTTTGAGTTTGAATCACAGTTGCAATAAAAATCAAAAGAAAAACTTGACCTCTCACAGTTGTTTTACACTTTTACTCATCTCGACTCAAATTAGTTAGACAGTTAAGATTATGTTTAAATATTGATCGTCCCATCTTTTTTTTTTAAGGAAACTGATCGTCCTATCTATTATGTATATCATGCTTTCCTCTTACGAATAATAAATTGATATATCATATTTTTTTATAATTAAAATAAGTCAACTTTTGTTATATCTTTTAATTTTGAGAAAGTTTACTTTTGAGATACATGTAAATACAAAATATAAAAACAAATAAATAAATATAATTATTAAATATGGAATCAATTTAATATTTAAAAAATGGAATTGTTTCATTTTAGCTTTCACCGTATCCCATTGTTTTAAAATCAAAATATAGAAGCATAATAAGACTTGTAAGTCATAAGTAAAAGGGAGTCCCATTTAATAGTAGTCAAGACAAGAAAGGAGTTAATTAAAGATATAATATGTTATGCATATTGCATGGTAAAAAGGGTCTCAATCTCTTAAGTTATTTCTGATGTGTGAAGATGAAGTAGGCGCAATCAGTGTCCCCAGCTAGTACGAGCAATGAAAATGATGGAAGGGTATCTTTCTTTGTGATAGCAGACATAGCAAAGCATTCGAACACAATGTATCGATTTGGAAGCGATTCTATTATTTATTTCCATCTTTTTTCCTTTGGATCCATTACACATGGAATATTTTTTTTCTTCTTAATCTTTCAGTTTATCAGAGAAAAACAAGTCCTGACTTATCTGAAAATTTGACAAGATAAGTAAAATTATCAAACTCGAATAATACTAAAATTATTTAACCTTAACTTCAACTCATTAATCATTTATATATAATCACTTCATTACATGGAATATATAAACAAACACCCACCAATTAAAAAACCATAATTTCACCAAAAGCAACTTGTACAGCAGTCAATTTTGGATTCATATATCTGTGTTCCTGCCTTTCGTGTAAAATTAAATCTTTGTCCTTACCATTTTCGCAAATTGATATATTCCTATAAAAATTAAAACATATGTGAAAATCCATGTTGCATTAAAATATATGAAAGAAAATTCTGTTGATTAGCTCGCAATATATATAAAGGTTCCAGTGTTCCACCAATTACCTAGCCTCCAAACATATTTTTACAAATTTGCTTAAAAATGATATATATAATCAAAGTATATTTGTGCTGATATAATCAGTTGAAATCATGTTGATAATTTGGACTGATAAGGAGTAATATCGTACTATCTGATGAGAAATGATAGCTAATTAGCTACAAGTTGGTGCATGTCAATGATTGTAAAGAAGCAAATTGTTTTGAGAACTTTTCAAAAAAAATTTCATATTTTCAATAGAAAAGTTCTTAAAAGCATTTATGACTTTTATCTAAATAGATCCTAAGCCCAAAGAAACAAAATTACAAAGAAATTAAACGTGGAGTAGAAACTCATGTGGCATCATTTGATACTATTAACCACCACCTCATGAGGCACGCCTTGCCCTTGCAATTCAAAGTCCTTCATGCACCCCATGCTCCCAACTCTGCCATATTTGCAGCAGTGTATCCTACAAACTTTGCATAACCATCAATCCACTGCCAGCAGAATCCCGTAACGGGCCACCAAGGGGTCTAGTACCTGAGTCTGATTTCTACAGATATAAAATAAAATAAAATCAGTTGTATCTCTCACTAAGAACTCTAACAGAATTAACTACCTCAACAACAACAACAACAACAACAACGCCTTATCCCACTAGGTGGGGTCGGCTACATGGATCAACTTCCGCCATAATGTTCTATCAAGTACCATACTTCTATCCAAATCATTAAGTTCGAGATCCTTCTTGATAACCTCTCTTATAGTCTTTTTGGGTCTTCCTCTGTCTCGAATTGTTTGTCTTCTCTCCATCTGGTCTACTCTCCTCACTACAGAGTCTACCGGTCTTCTCTCTACATGCCTAAACCACCTAAGTCTATTTTCCACCATCTTCTCTACAATAGGCGCTACTCCAACCCTCTCTCTAATAGCTCCATTTCTAATTTTATCCTGTCGAGTCTTACCACACATCCACCACAACATCCTCATCTCCGCTACACCTACTTTAGTCTCATGTTGGCTCTTGACCGCCCAACATTCTGTTCCGTACAAAATCACCGGTCTTACCGCAGTCCGATAAAACTTTCCCTTTAGCTTGATCGGTACCTTTGCATCACATAACACCCCCGATGCTTTTCTCCATTTCATCCATCCTGCTTGAATGCGATGATTCACATCCCCTTCAATTTCTCCATCATCCTGTATTACAGACCCAAGATATTTAAACCATGTGACTTGAGGGATAATATGGTCTCCTATTTTCACCTCTGAGTTAGATACCCTCCTACTTTTGTTGAACTTACATTCCATATACTCCTATTTGCTTCTGCTTAGGCGAAAGCCATGTGTTTCTAGAGCTCGTCTCCAAGTTTCCAACCTCTCATTCAACTCCTCCCTCGACTCTCCAAGGAGGACTATGTCATCTGCAAAAAGCATGCATCTCGGCGCTATCTCTTGGATTTGTTCCGTGAGGACATCCAGAATTAAAGTAAAAAGGTAGGGGCTAAGGGTTGACCCTTGATGCAAACCAATTGTGATGGGAAAATCGTCTGACTCTCCACCCTGTGTCCTAACACTAGTCGATACCCTATCATACATATCTTAGATAGCTCGAATATATGCAACCCTAACCCCTTTCTTCTCTAGAGCTTTCCACAAAATCTCTCTAGGCACTCTATCATACGCTTTCTCCAAGTCAATAAAAATCAAGTGCAAGTCTTGTTGGTCCATGCGATATTGCTTCATCACCCGCCGTAATATATAAATCGCTTCCATGGTCGACCTTCCCGGCATGAAACCAAATTGATTCTCAGTAACTTGAGTCTCCTTTCTTAATCTCCGTTCGATCACTCTTTCCCATAATTTCATGGTATGACTCATGAGCTTGATTCCCCTATAATTTGCACAATTTTGTATATCCCCTTTGTCCTTATAGATTGGCACTAACGTGCTTCTCCTCCATTCCTCCGGCATGCGTTTTGACCTGATAATTTCATTAAAGAGTTTGGTGAGCCACTCAAGACCTCTATCTCCAAGAGTTTTCCACACTTCAATAGGTATGTTGTCTGGCCCCACCGCCTTACCGTTACTCATTCTTTTCAACGCTTCCTTTACTTCCTGTTTCTGAATCCGACGATAATACTTATAGTTCCGGTCCTCTTCTCTTGTGTCTAGACTGCTAGAGTCATATCCATATCCATCATTAAATAAGTTGTGGAAATACACCTTCCACCTTTCCTTGATATCTTTTTCATGCACTAAGACTTTGCCTTCTTCATCCTTAACACACTTTACGTGATCCAAATCTCTAGTCTTCCTCTCTCTACCCTTAGCAAGCCTATATATAGATCTTTCTCTGTCCCTGGTTCCTAGAGCTTGGTATAGTCCGTCAAAAGCTTGGGCTCTTGCCTCACTCACCGCCTTTTTGGTTTCATTTCTAGCTATCTTATACTTATCCCAAGTTTCAGAATTTCTACACCTAGACCACTCCTTGAAACACTCCTTTTTTACTCTAACTTTGCTCTGAACACTTTCATTCCACCACCACGATTCTTTACCCTTAGGTCCAAAACCTCTAGATTCACCCAACGTCTCTTTAGCCACTTTAATAATCTCTTGGGACGTCTTGTTCCACATATCATTTGCACTTCCTTGTGATTGTCCACACCATCCCTCCCATATCTTTTGTTGGAAGATTCCTTGTTTCTCACCCTTCAAGTGCCACCATTTGATCCTTGGTGCTACCATAGGACTTCTTCTCTTTGCCCTATCTCTAATTCTTACATCCATAACCAAAACTCTATGTTGGGTAGTCAAGCTCTCTCCCGGGATAACTTTACAGTTCAAGCAATACTTCCTATCAGACTTCCTGATAAGGAAGAAATCTATCTGAGAACATGTCCCTCCACTTTTGTAAGTGATAAGATGTTCCTCTCTTTTCTTAAACCATGTATTGGCTATAGAAAGATCCAAAGCCTCCGCAAACTCCAAGATGGATTTACCCTCCCCATTCATCTCCCCTAGGCCAAAACCCCCATGCACCCCCTCAAAACCTCTATCCACGCTACCTACATGTCCATTGAGATCCCCTCCTAGGAAAACTTTCTCTCCTTGGGGTATATCCTGAAGTACCCCTTCTAGATTCTCCCAAAATTTTACCTTAAAGTGTTATGCTAACCCAACCTGAGGTGCGTACCCACTAATAACATTAAAGGTGTCCTGTCCCACTACCAATTTTAAGGCTATGATACGATCTCTTACTCTTCTTACATCTACGACATCCTTCTTCCACTCCTTGTTCACAATAATCCCTACCCCATTTCTTGATCTGATTTTTCCTGTATACCACAGCTTAAATCCCGAGTTGTCTAATTCTTTCGCTTTTTCACCTGTCCACTTAGTTTCTTGTAGGCACATAAAATTGATCTTCCTCCTCACCATAACATCCACTATTTCCATAGATTTTCGAGTAAGTGTGCCTATATTCCATGTATCAAAGCGAATCCTCCTGTCATGAACTAGCTTCTTTACCCACACCCGTTCACGAAAATGTGGGAACCCTTGCTTACTTTTCACTACATCCGGGCGGCGATGCAGCGGCCCTTACTCTTTTGACACTGTACTCGAGCCATACAGCACGTTGCTTCCGGGCAACGACCTAGCATTCACATTATTACGTAATTGATCCATGTCATAGAGATTCGACAAAGTTTTACATTGGCTGTCGAAAGCCTAACACAACCCTCTCCTTTTATTCACTAATAGAATTAACTACCATTTGAATTACTCTACAACAAAGATCATCAACCTGTGCTTCAACAGAGCCCGTTGGATTTGGTATGGTACCTGAGAAATCTATATAGTTCTGTCCAGGAGTTCAGTTCCACCGGAGCATAATCCTATAAGGACGCTACATGGATTCACCATGTCATTTCATAGATATATCCTCACACACATATTTAGTACACTTTTTTCAACATTATATTGAATAAAATGTGTGTAAAACCTACTATTAAATACCGTTTGTCTCGTTTTTATTTAAAGAGTTTCATTTATTATTTAGCAAATTTATACAAATTTATTTTACCAATAAATAGTATATCATAGAATATGTTAGTAGAATACTGGCAAATGTGTTTCAACTAGGTTCAGTATTGGACCATATTTAAACTGTTCAATGTGCTGAATGCAGATCCTAGCCGAATCACCAAGCCAAGTTCCGACAACATGGTTATATTGTTGTCCTTTTCGATAATCTTTTGACTGTAATGCTAATTGGGCATTCCTATGCTATAACTATTTTTAGAGAGTAATTCAATTTAATTGTAAAGTGGAGAAATCCCAAACAATCAATTGCTATAGCAGTGTTGCTGCTGCTTCAACGTGATATACCTGGCACAATGACTGAACCAAACTGAAAAGGGTCACTTATGTATAATGAACTAATGCTTGGTTCAATAAACAGTTTCAGAACATATACATTAACAGTTCAAGGCATGATGGTGACAAGATTTGACGACCCTCTGATATTTTCAGTTTTGCCTTTGCATATAGTATATCTTCATTATTCAAATCTTAACATCTCTCCAAAGAAATTGCATTGGGTTTTATCAAAGAATGCATAATTCATCCTTAGGTTCCAATTATTCTAGCTAGCCAGGGAGTTGACCTCCGAGTTAATTAACATCACTTAAAAGTGGCTCAGTTGATATGTGGAACCTTGAAAAAGACACTCATATCTCAAGATATTCACATATTCTAGAGTGACACTATTACCATATATATACTACTTTAATACATTAATGCTTCCAAAATCAGATACATGGAAGAAGGAAACCCATATAGCTTGAGAACCCAACTGGAGAAAAATATACGGATATATGAATGGAGGAATAGAGACAATACCACATGAAGGTTTTGGATGAACCATTAAGAACAAAGACATGAAAGTCCGAGTATGCCATATGTTTGAAAAGATAGAGTTTTTTAGTCAGCAAAGTGAGAGAGCTCTTAAGAAGATCATGGAGCAAATAGCTACAAAGTGGGACTGGAAGGGCCATGAGATCTCAAGGATATGTGTACAGTATCTTTGCTACATTAAATTAACATGGCATATGGGCTTGTTCCCATCTTTTGTAGGCACAAAGCTTGCTCGTTTCGTTGTATTTCGACTAGTTTTTATATGCGCACCAACTCATTATGCGTTTGTATCTCTCGAAACCCCTAGTGTACCTAGCTACCTACTAAAGAGATATATGTTAATAGTTGCCAAGCTATATGAGACTTTGTTTCTCTAAATATACATGCACTAACATAAATGATGACCTGTTATTATTATTATCTACTATGTTAGGAAATAGCAAATGTTCCGTGTGGATTAAATAAATGGACAAGTAGGAGTTCGAAGTGCTCGAGCGAGCTACTTTACACTTCTTTTTGTTCCATATTCTAATGTTTGAAAAAGAACATCATGTTGAGACCAATCACTTCTCAAATAAACGTCACGAAGATGCACATGTTCGCTGGCCAGCCATCATAATCAAATCCGAATGGTTAATTGACTGATGATTGTTAAGCATGTCTCCCTTGAAGTCATTTTTTAATCGATTTCCTCAAATTTTTTACTTTTGCTGTTGTTAGATCGCAACCCCCTTCCTTCTATTGGACCCCATCCCCAACAAACACACATGTAATGTTCCATTTCCCTTCCAAAACCATTGTCTCAACTATGTACCTTGAATAATTGGACGACAACTAGAAGTAATTAAGTGTATGTTTGGGAATCAGGTGTTCAAGTATGTTTCAGATAAAATTACTTTTGCAAAAGAATCAAAACTCTTGTTTTTATCTTTATTTTATTTTTATCCGTTGGATTGCATTGAAACACGTTATCACAATAATTTTAATTACAAATCAAACATGTACTAAGTTGATAGTCCTCAGAGCGCATAAATAAATAAATCAGTGATTGATATTCATATATATGTGGTCCACACAGTGTAGGTGTTACCATCTAAGAGAAACGACATCCTCCCCTTGAGTTACAATTAAATGATGACTTGGGTAGATATTATGGTATATTGATAAACTGAAAATGCAAATTTCACTTTCATGACACAATAGTACCCCAATTTTTATTTTTTTTAAGGTTATGTGGAATTCTGCTGCACAGGTCCCCCTAGGACACATTATTGAGGATGGGGGAAAGGAACTATTGAAATATGTGTACTTGAGAGTAAAAGATGGTGGGGAATGAATAAAGTCATTCAATAATATGATTGTGCCTGGTTAGGTGTAAGCAAAGGCAATATGATTTTCAGAGGGCCAGCTGTACTTTGGTGTTGAACATTTAATTTTATTTAACTATAACATATGGGAATAGATAGATAGATAGGGTCTGTACGCCACTCCCAATGGTGGAAGCACACCAGATATTATTCTCAACATTTTGTTTAGATGCTCATTGATTTTGAAGTGATTGTTGGAAAGATGATGCAAAGGTCATGTGTACATTGGATATCAGAGTCCAGAAGGCTTTAATGAAATTTTTAGGAGCATGAAATGATTAAGGCATAGAAAGGTATACATCCCCCATCCTCTCTGGTTCACACTAGGCACTAAGCATCAAACTGAATCTAACATGACTAGATTTCTACTTTGACATCTTCTTCCATTTGGCCAGTATTGCAACAGACTGAACTGGTGCAAAAAATCAGATACTTCATGCAAGGGTCACTCTATCTCTGTCCTATTGCTTGTTTCCTTTGGGAGAATATTTTCTTTTTAAAGGAACTCTCTCAATTCTTTTATTATAAACTGCTATTCTGAATTTAAATTAAAGTAATACAAAGACGTATAAAGATATTATTTTTATTTAAAGAATTACGTAGAGCATTTTGGACAAGGATAACTTAAAGGGAAATGTTTCGTGAACAATGACAACGAAATGCTATCCTCCTTTTATTTTAGAGCGTATATATCAAAAGAATAAAAAATAAATAAAAATATAAATAATTGTATATAACATTATATATAATATCAATTTTTATGTTCAAATAATGAAATTTTAACTTAATTATCCTTAGATGCAATATTATGGATTCCATTTTATATATACACATATATATATATTACACTACACAAATTTACTTTCTTTAAAAAATGACGTGTTTGATTCTTAATTCTTAATAAAGATATTGTACCTTGACTCAAATGATTTATTTTCATAATTTATTATTTAATATTATTTTATATCTATTTTGATTTGTTCGTATTTAATAAAATATTGACTATTAATAATGAAAAAAAGTTACTATTCATTTTTATTTATAAATTTTATTTAAATTTAAAATATCTTTACAAATACATGAAATAATTTATAATTAATATCAAATTTGCTTAGTGGAAAATCAGGCTTTATTTATAAAATATAAACTCTAAATCAATGCTTATTACGCTAACATCTCAGTTTCAAATTTCATATTTTTTAGCACAAAATTCTTATCTTCAATTTTAATATTTTTCATTGTGTTTTATTGTTGATATCTCAATTTCATTGTTCACCATTCATTGTGTCTGAAACAAGGTTATTTTACAGGAGTTTAACTATGATATAATGATGATGCACTTACAGTCTAAAACACTTTTATATTTTTGAAAATATGACTTTTAAAGTAATGATTATAAAAGTCAATCATTGTATAACTTCTCCTCTATTTTATAATCTTTGTTTGTAACTCTACTATTGACAAATCAAAACCATAGGAGCTTATAAATTTGGAGGAATGTCAAGAAATTGAGCTTTGGTGAATCTGTACGTTTCAAGTTATTCCTACTAATTAATTTAATGGCATAGCTACGTGAAGAAGGAAAACTTGTAGGACTGAGTCTGAAACCTTAAAAAAGATTTATTATATGACTGAACAAATATTTCTGGATAGACTTCCTTATAATCTTTGTCAGGCAAAATTTAGTCTTTCTTTGTCATGTCTATACATGATTGAAGTGGATATATAGGTTGTAGTCCACAAATGACCCATGTAAGTCGTGAGTACTAAAATATTGCTTTTTGAATTGCTTAATTAGTAATTATCAGAAAGTAATTTAATTTTCACAATTTTTATGTATTCTGTATTTGTCATTCCAAAAAAATAACTAAATAATAGTTATTTTATATTTTTTATTGTGTGGAGATAATAGTTATATTATATGCTGCAAGGTAGTTTCGGGAATTTGTAAAAAAAAAAAAAACAAATATAATTAACGCGAAGGTGCAGGAAGTAATTGCCACGATTATGCGGTAGAAAGTTGTTAATGGACTGAAGAAGTTAAAGGAAAAGCCCACTTTAGATAGGTTTGGGACATTCAACTCAAGAATGGAACCCATGCTTGGCCCACTAAAATAAAACAAGCTACAACAGAGATCCTTTTCATGCATGAGTATTTCTACACTGGGGCAAAATAAACTTCTTCTTTTTTTCTTTCGATATTAGGCAAACAATATCAATTTTAAATAAAGATAAAAATATAGTTTCAAAGATAAGAGATTAAAAAAAATTCCTAAAAACATTCTTGTTGAATAAAAACTCATAAAAATGTTCCGGATAAAAATATCCCTCAATTTAAATTGATATTGTTTTAGCATTCAAATAATTTTATATTGATTGATGTTTTAATTTTTGAATGAAATATTAAAACTTTATTTCAATTTTGTCCCCTAATAAATAATATTTTCTTAAAATAATTAATAATACATTTATAGAAATTAACAAAGAGAATAAAATGTTTTAGTAAAATTGGTCCCTAATAAAAAAAATTATTTTAGAATAATTAACTTTCTTAATTTGTGTAAACAAAACTTTAAACATCAATCAATTTGTAACAAAAAGAATAACTCCTAAAATCATCATTATTTAATATAGTTATTGTAATTTTTTAACTAGCATTTTGTTTCATCCCAATAATTAAAAGAAAAAGGGGGAAAATGAGCTTTTTAGTTTTTACTGTAGCATTTATCCCGGCCCTTGCATTGAAATGTCAACACCTAGTGCTTGCATCCAAATCAAGTGGCATGACTGAACTTTCATGTCTCAACCCTCTCATCTTGGGGAAAAGCACCATATCTTGAGGAATCAATATGAGCCTCAAATACATTATCAACGCCCACACACCTTTATATACCTTTTTATTTTACAACTACCTCCCTCCTCTTTTTCCACTACACTTTTAGCATAGAAAAACAATTTTCACCTATTAAGCAACACCTATGTGAGCCGATATATATGAACATTCTAAATGGTTGGTTCCAAAAATTGGAACCTTTATCTACTTATCTCCATTACGCCCTCATGGTGTAAAGAACACTGTCTCTACTTTGCAATTACGTACTCTATCTCTTTAAGATTCTCTTTGAAATTTTTGCGAGATTGCAGGGACCAGGTATATATGAGTGGTGAATTACTAAGTTCCTTTTTGTGACATTTAATACCCCCCAAAGATCTGGGACCTTAGTTTTTGGTGAGCAATGTAGACACTCACAATTCACTTAACCTACACTATACAAATTTTAGACCTTGCGAGTCAGGACCACTCCACCGTATTATATAGTTCCATTAAAGAGAATAATTAATAATTCATGAATATTGAATAGAACTTTTTCCAACGTTTATGTCACAAAATGTGCTAGGTGGGGTGGCGATGATTAGAGGATTTAGAAAACACGAAAAAAAAAGGAAAGGTAGAGTGAATCAAATTTTTTGACTCCTTCAGAATTAAAAAGAGTAAATTAACTAGCTACGTCAACTTGTGTTTGAATCGATGTTTGTTTGTAGACTAAAACTCTAATTGCCTTTGCAACAATGTGGACAACTCTTAACCATGAACCATGGGCAGAATGGTATCTTTCTGCAGTACTTTCTGGTCGTGCACTCGTGCTATGGCCAAGAACAGGAGATAGGAAGCCTTATTCTTTTTTAATAAAAAAATATAGAATTTCTTTCATTGTACTAGCGAGAGAGCAGTCTTTTTTAAAAAAATAAAATAATAATAATTCTTATTTTACATATAAATTAAAGATGAGTGAGAAATTGGAAATAAGGAATTTAAACTTTAAATATATACAAAACTAGAGAATGCATAATATAAAAATGCAAGATAATTCTTATTTCATGAATTAATTTTTTAAGTTGAATTAGCTTCAAATTTAAATATATCTAATCGAAGATAAAGATATATGTCAAAAGTGTGGCATCTACTAGTTATATGATCAATCCAAAATATATAAAAGTCAGCGACAAGTCTCATCTTATTCCAATACAATAGCAATCTACATAACTTAATCACAACGAGTGTTACGGTATGAATAAGTTTCATGGTGAAAACAAGCAGAGAAAGTGCGAAAAACTTGTGAGAGCAAAAAGACAGACCTAATGACTCAGCTCTAGGTGTTATGAAAGCTACTATATATATGATTCCTTACATATATAGTTCATTGAATGCATAGTATTTTTTAATTCCCACAACCCAACAAGAGGTGTCTGAGTTCTGGTTATGGTTCCTCGCCCAATCCGTTAAATATTACTTTTGTTCTTATACTTAATTCATCAAAATTAATAAAAATAATTAGTTTTAATTAATAATATTATAAATTTAAATTTTATTTCAAAGATACCTATTAAATCAAATGATTTAAGTGATGATTATATTTAATGATATTACTCATTTTTTAAGGAATAACTTTTTTCATTAATGAATATAACTTATCTCATTAGTAGTCTTTAGAATAAATAAGGGTATAAAAGAAAATTAGCAATTGATGCATTTAAAAGCGATTATATATTTCTTATATTTAAGGGGGAAAATATTTTCATTTATTTCTTATATATAAAAATAAAAGTAGTATAAATCACTCCAGAGTTTTGCCTACCCGACCCAACAATTTGAACTTCAACAAGTGATCTACTCCACATTATGTGGTCAATATTAACATTTTTTTAATTAGTAGTGAATTAGAGATGAACCAAATAAGAAAAATAAAATATAGATATAAACAGAAGAGGAATATAGTAAAATAGATATGTTGTTTGAATGCATAAAAATAAGTATAAAAAAATCTACTATTTTGATGAGTGGAAAAGAAAGTAAAAAGAAATAAACAGATTATATGAAAAATATTTTTAAAATTAATATTTTACTTCATTATTTTTTTCATAATGTAAAAATTTTATTATTTTAAAAAAAGCGTCCTGTAAAATTTTTTTTGGAAATTAAAAAATGAAAAAAGTAGATCATTTTTTCTCATTTATTGAGAAAGATGTACTTCTAATGAGTTCTAGTTATCAAAACAACTTCTTTCTTTCCAATTTTTTTTATCTCTATCTTCTTTTTATTTTTTATTTTTTTTCTTCCACTTTATTTGTACTCAAAAGGAAGGTGAAATTGCATGTATTGTAATAACTACGAAGGAATCAACAACAATAATTGTTAAACGTCCACTTCCCCTTGTATAATTAATCCCATAAATATTGCTTGCTGAGGAAAGGTAAAACATGAATATTTTTACATGCATGTATAGATATCAGTAGCCTGTATTCCCAAGGCCAGATCACGTCGTCTTTTTGTATTATCTCGCTCTTGCATTGCTTCTGTTTTTTCTAAACATTTAAAAATATAATCATTTTTTAAGATCATATTTTAAAGAATGGATTTTTTTGTTGGTTTTGAAAAAAAAAATGGGGCTAAGCAATGCTATTCAATTGAATTTTTTTTCTTAGAAGAAAAAAAATGAAATAATTTTTCTTATAAAAAAAAACTAAATTTATTATAAAAAAAAAAAACAGAAATGCTTTGTGATTTCACAATCTAACCCACTAAGGTCAGTTTAGCAATGAGATGAGGCAGTATTTATGAGATATAGGTTGAAATATCAATGCGACTATTGTTCACTAAAAACCAATCTTATTTAATATGCCGTGTGCATGAGTTCATGTCCTGAATCTGAAATTCAAAAGCTTAAAGTAATAATTTAACACAGAGATATGAATGATTTTGCATCTAACCGTGTACATAAGACTTGAACAAATCATGGTTAACATCACGCCAATAGGAAAAGACTGCACAAGCTCTTCATATATATTACTACATTAACTTGATCGATTAATGATTATGTAGGTTATTTGCAGAATGTGATTTATTAATTTTATAATGGAAAACAAAGTGAAACTTGAAAGAGCCTAGCCTATCAGCTTATCTTTGTGATGGACTAATGAAATTAGATGGTACTTCACTGTTCCACCAATCAGCTGGCACACGATCCTTGAAGTATCCAACCACAAACCAGAGAGAAAAGATAAAAAAAAAAAAACAAATGCAGTAGGACTT
This sequence comes from Glycine max, assembly GCF_000004515.6. NCBI lineage: Eukaryota > Viridiplantae > Streptophyta > Magnoliopsida > Fabales > Fabaceae > Glycine > Glycine max. The sequence continues at coordinate 3,098,874 of NC_038248.2, forward strand.
GTTTAAACATGCAGAAACAAACAATGTGATATGGTATGATATCATAGTACGGGTTTCAGGTAGCCAGCTACAACCTTTTGGAATGTTGCTCTGAGCAAAGATTGGGAAACCCAATTCCGAATATTTCACAACAGAACTCAACATAATAAAATATTTTTTTAACTCTTGCCAGATTCTTCTGAGTTTTACAGATTACGTCAGTGATGAGTGATGACCACTACTTTTTAAGATACCTGATGAACACTTATCTCTGATGCCAAATATTTGAGTCTAACTTGGATGGAATACCAAAGAGCCTCATCCAATCAAGTTTACTTGATGCACACTGACATGAATTGCCTAGTTAAAATTAAGATTTTTGCTGCCACCTTGGTTTACTTCATGTCTTGCCTTTGGAGAGTGAGCAACTGATAGTTGAGAATTGAGATAAAGGATCTGATCTCTAAGGTTTTAAGTGTGTGTTTGGTGTCGCACTGCATAAAGAGCAAATGGATTATCTTTCTACATTGTATAACTTGTACTTTTTCATGTTTTTTATGCAATTTTTGCCACTACTCCACCATGTATCCAAGCATGTTGCAAGAATGTGTTAGATTTCATGGTGGGAATAATCATAATTGATTTTGGTTTCAATCAAATTTGATTTTATGAAATTATAAATATTTGGTTATAATTAGATAAAATTATCTTTGCTTAAAAACTCGATTTGACTAGAAGCAATTAAAAGTAACTTTTGCATTAACATAAAAAATTTACACCAAATTTTATTGCAAACTTGCTTTTAAGATAAAAGTATACAAATATAAATTTGTTTACTTTTTAAATAAAATAAACTTTACAGAATAGATTTTATTCAAAATTAATCTATATTATTATAAAAATTGTCTACCTGTTCATCCATGTGTTGTTATTTAGTGTAATTTAGGCTCTCACTCTCTTTACTTTTTGTCTGCTGGTTTTGCCGTGTTGATGTTGGAGTTGCACAGGTTGAGCGTGCACAAGGCCAGTCCAAGACTAAAACAACCAAAGTTCAAAGCTTTAAACCCACCCACCAAATATAATTTACCATAAAGTAAAAAATATTACATGTTGACAAAAAAAGTCACCTATATTAATAAAAAGATCCAGCATATAACCTTTCATTTAAAGTAAACAAAGTCTTCTTAAAATTTGTTTTAGGTCTCACTAAAAATTAGATCAGTTCTATGTAATTAAATAGGTGTGCCGTCTAATTTTACAAAATATTAATCTAAATATACAGTAAAAAGTTATCTACGACCGCGATTTCATTCACACTGTCAAGACTTTTTAACTCTCAGATTGTATTGCGACCACTATTGCAGTTGCATTAACCATATTTATCTGCAATTTCTTATAATTTTAAGGATTGCAATGAAATCGTGACGGGAATTTAAAACTTTGGTGATTTAAATTTACAGTTGAGATAAAGGACCCAGTACTGGTCATATTGCCAATACCAAAAAACATGTTATTGTTGGAGATTCACGTACACTAAACAGAAAGGTAATAAAAATTCCATAAAGTTTAACCACTCAACGTTTTATGTTTCGAATATTGTTCTCCTAGACAATAATTATGTTTTGGCGTATATTTTACAGAAACACTATTTAAACCAATCATACTCTACCAAACACCCCTTCTTTAGTTACATGTCCAAAAATGATTTATATAATTAATATCAAAACAATATAAACGACATAAGTGCAAATGCACTGACCAGCAAGAGGTCAACGAGTTCATGCAATCCAAACAAACACTAAATGACAGAAAGGATTCCCTAATGTTCACCCCGGCTAACCTAATTTGGGAACTTCGAGTTTTGATAAATTTAGCAATGTTATGTGTTACATCGGTTTCCATCAGATGCACCCATTAAAGTAAAATGAAGATTAAATTTGCATGACAGTTCAGCTAGTGAATTGACCTATCAGAATATACTTTGATTCTATTATATTTCTTCTAAGAAATACTTGCAATACACATACTACTAATATATATACTTTCTCCATGTGATATTATGAGTAACACCAGTTAAACAAAAATTGAGACTCAAGTTATGAAACAGGTCGGTTTGTGAATGTTAATAATCTCATCACCTTTTGTTTTCTTAGTCCTATATGTAACTTAATTTCTTCTTTTTTTTTATGATGATATTGATACGTAATTGTTCTATTTTATATCTAAAAATCAATTAGAAGTTGAATCATCGATAATCAGGGACACAAATCGTTATTATTGGTATTAGCCATAATTAGTATGTAGCTTAACATCTGATATTAAGATTTTATTTTACTTTATTTTTTAGAAATGGTCCTCCTTAGTCCTTATTTGATGCTTAAATCAATCAATGTCGAGCTTTAAATATAACAAGTTTATTCGTTCCCCCATATCTCTAATCAACCTTTATGCACCTGACACGCACCTGATTTCAATCATTTTGATTCTAACAAGTTGATTAATGAATATATACAAAAACACAAAAAACTACTTGAAGGAAAGGTTGGAAAATTCCTAAGCATTAATAAGCTTCACAAAATATGCTACTATCAAGCTTCTAATCAAGTATTTTTTTCAAGAACCAGATTCGTTTTAAACTGATTCCCCTCTCTGAATGTAGGCTTTGGCTAATAAAATCTTCTTGTACTACTTCATTTCGTGGTTCGAAAGCAGACGGGCCACAAGACCTTCCAACTTTTGGCAATTCAGATTCCCTTATTAGCTACAACCCACTACCCTGAGCAATATATAAGCATAGCACCAGCTGCATATTCTTACAGAACCTTTCCCTTCAACTAAAAAAAATAACTCCTTGTTCTTTTTTCCCTTATCATTAATCTTTCTCTTCCTTTTCTAGCTAGCAAAGTGCAACATTACAATCCTTCTTAGGCTCTTAGTATCCAACAAAAGCCTAGATTATCATTTTATCAGTCATGGCGTCAAGCTCTCTCAGCAAACAAAAGGCTTCTGACTCCTCTTGGACACCAAAACAGAACAAGCTGTTTGAAAAAGCACTTGCAAAATATGACAAGGATACCCCTGACCGATGGCAGAATGTAGCCAAAGCAGTAGGTGGAAAATCTGCAGATGAAGTTAAGAGACACTATGAAATCCTCTTGGAGGATCTGAGACACATTGAGTCTGGTCATGTTCCTCTTCCCAAGTACAAGTCCACAGGAAGCAGCACCAATGTTGAGGAAGAAGAGAGGTAATTAATGCATCCAAACAATAACTCTACTTCCATCTTTTTTAATACAACAAATCATATACTTACCATTAACTAACTATTTTTCACAGTCCCTTCTAAATTCTAATCCTTCTCACGCATGCATTATTCCATTCTTTGTCACTTCTTAATAGCTATTCTCTATACATAATGTGAGACAAAGGGGATTCACTTACGTTGTAGTTCAACACACATAAAGATCATTTCAATATTGCAAAACCATATTTGATACAAAACAATTCATCCTAATATAAAAAAGGTGCAGCTGATGACTTCTGTAGCATTGCCCTGCAACTGGGTCACTAGACAGAAAGGAAAAGAAGAGACCACTAACTAAAATCATTGACACCTTTTTTCAATTTTTGAATGTTTTTACACGTCACGTAACTTTGTTTCTAGAAGCACCATTTTCTTGCACCGATGAGACATACAAATGAATTGTTATGCGCCACATATTTTTTCAGTTTCAAAATTCCACACTCAATTATTTAGTTACCTATTCAATTTGACAGCTTAGCAAAGGCAAAATTAGGTGTAACTGCTTTCACTAAAAAACATTTTTTATGTTATACTATTTTTTTTAAAATTTGTGGCGAACACTATTAATTACACTGATTGAAGTCAAGTAACAAAAATATTGTTGCACTGCATAAGTGGATTATGTTGAAATATGATTGAAGTTCAAATATTTCAACAGTCGAAAGTTATAACTCAAGATTATGTAGCAATTATTTTACTTTTCTTTAGCTGGAGATTATTATGTCACATTGCAATAGCAATCCAAATGATCAGGAGCATGACAAAACATATGATCTTAACTGGGACCTAATGAATCACTTACCATAAACAAAAATTAACTTATTCTAGCCTAATGACCAGAACAAAAACAAGGACCTAAAACTTCTATCACAATCAGACAGATAAGTCCCTCTCACTTGGATAAATCACGTGATCATTTGGTGACAACAAATTGACTCAGTCATACCAAACGTCTTCTCTTGTAGTCTGCATTTTTGTCACAATTTGGTGTTCTTGTTAGTTTGATATTTTCTTATACACGCATGTTTGATTTTATTTTAATTATTATTTGGTTATCCCAGGCTTCTGAAGTATCTTAAACTGAATTGATGGAAGCAATGTTTATGTTATCCTCAGCTATTGGCAGAATTTATGTGGCCATCCTTGAATCTGCGGAAATATCTTCCCTCTCTGTTCTATTTCCTGCCATTGTAATTTAGATTGTTTCAAATTTCAATGAATTATCCTATTCTAGAAACAGCACAGGTTCTTAACCAGGATATTCTCCCCATCCAACCTCTCTCCACACCCTTTAAAAAGGATTAACAAATTAAAAAAAAAGAAAAAGAAAAAAAGGAGGACTTGCCTATAGTATTAGAATAACAGCAAACACAACTAGGATGCAAGGTTAACACCCACGGGTATAGGACACACGCAGAAAAAGTATTACCTAGTCTAGACCAATTTTCAATTTTTTATATACACCTAATCATGTCTGCTTATTTAAGAAGAAAGAATTAATAACGTACTACGTGAAAATTATATGTAAATCCTAATAATATAATATTTTTTCAATGTTGAGAGATTTAATTTAATTAATTGAATAAAATATGTGAATTATTATAAATTTCAATAAATTATTTTTTTTCTTACTGATCAAAAATAAAATAATGATTTCTCCGATACCGAAATTAAAGAGATGTTATAAACCGCTTACTGTATCCTATTAAAGAAGCTGCTTCAGAATTTGTATTATTTATCAGAAACAAAATAAAAAGAGAAAAGTGAAAAGTGGCTTGATTTTGTAGCTTAGTACAATAGTACCCAGTCCATTAATATATTCCCTCGTACAAATCAAATGAACGCAGCTCTACCCCATCTTCACGTGAACCATTTTTTCTTGTTCAAGATCGTAGATGGCTTTAACCTTAATCTGAGTTTCATTTGGTTTTCGTAACCTTAAACTCTTACAAATTACGAGTTTTGGTAGAAGGACCAAAATAAACCAGTATTATAAACAAAAGTAATCCTTGTCTAGCTAGCTGCTAAGATACCAATATACTCAAAGGAATGCTTGTGATTAAGGACAGAAAAAATCATAAAACAAGACATGCAATGATGTAAAACTAACAGGCATATCAAATGAAATCACCGTCACACAAATTTCAACTCTGACAATGATTATCAACCTTTAAAATTATTGTCACACGTTGATTAGACAGTTGACGCAACAGAGGTAAAACTATCATAACAATGATACACTTACGATAATTTATATGATATTATATTTTATATTTATTTTTCTCTTTTACTCTATTTTATTATATTTTCAATTTAAATTTATCTTTTCTTTCTTTCTCTCTTATAATTGTATATTTTATTGTATAATTTATTATAAAAAAATAATGTTATACTCTTCTCAAATCTTAATTAAGTATTATTTTGAAAATAATTTTATTTTATTTATATTTTATCTTTAATGACTCATTGATTCTCATGATATTAATCACATGACCTTCAAAATAGAAAAAGAATATTTCCATTTAAAAAGTTTTCATAAAATTGAAATCTTTCATCATTTAGCATGAAAAGTAGTTTAAGAAATAAAGTTTATTTTCTAAATAAAATTAAGAAAATAAATAAAGTTAACTGAAATTCTTAGTACGAATTACTACTAGTTTCTTTTATTTTTCCTTATATTTTAAATATGATGGAGTAGGCTTACAACCATAAAGCAAGGATCCTCGAAGATCAAACTTAACATTTGGAATTTGAAAGGAGCCCAACCCACATTAATTTGTGGATCCTAATCACCCTAGAAGTTTGTTGATCTTTTTATACCATCTTTACGAGATGGAAAATGCCTTATCGTACGAATGCTATTTCGTACTAATGACACGAATGACGTGGCCTCTACAAAGGTTGAGTACGAAACTTACCAAAAACTAATCTAGTTAGTTTTAAATGCTAATAAGTTAAAATGTTGAGAGGATTCTAAAATCAAACCTCAATATCCCACTAATCATAATATTATCGTAGTATCCGCCCAATAACTGTGGAAGCCTTCCCAACATCAACAACAAAAGCCACATCCTGATTAAAAGAGAAAAAAGATCTAATGTAGAGATGTAATTTGAATTAAGTTTGGCTAAATCCTTGATTCAACTCAATTAAATTTGAATGAATTTATTTGGATCAATTTTAAAATAAAATAAAAAAACTTAACTCAAAACGATTCATTTGTAAACATTTAGATTGAATTGAATTAAGAGTCAAAACAATTAATTTTATCTATTTCTTTTTTAACACCATATTTTGTATAAGTTAAAAAATTTTATTAAAAAATAATAATTTGTAATACCATCCCATCTCACTCTATTTCACTAACTTCTATTTATCCATTTATCCTATCTATCCATTTATCCCAATAATATTCAAGATAAAAAATTTCAATAGACACAATAAAAAGGAATTTTTAATACTTTTCTACCAAAATCAATAAAACATTAGGAGATCTACTGATGAATAGATGGGACATATTTTTAATATAACAACCAACCCAATTGCAGCGTGGAAAAATTTTATCCAATCACACTGGAAACGAAACTTGGGAAATAAGATTGAAATTAAATAATTTTTTATAGCATTGGGGGAAAGATGGGGTGGATTTCTGATTGAGGCATTCAGCCCAAAAAAAGGCTAGGCGTGACGAGATTGGGTATGTGGGGGGAGCACATATCAGTGGCATTGTGAGAGTGAGAGCAAGATTAGTCATCAAGGAAATTGAAATTGTCGGACTTCCTTTGATTCGAATTGAAATTGCGTACAAAAAACTGATTTTGGCGTGACAACAAATACATGCGAGTGTATAAACACTTTTTTAAATAAATCTCTAAAACTTTATTTCCATCTTAGTTAATTTTAAAATTCTTAAGAATTATGTCAATAGACCCTTCTATAAGTTGGGGCTAAGTAACAAAGAACAAATCATGCCCCTATTTTTAGATTCAATCTTAAGCATTGAATTTTTTTTTAAAAAAAATACTTTCTTTATAATTTTCGACCTTTTAAAATAAAAAAATGTAAAAGATTAGAATCATAAATCTGGCTTACTCTTATTTTATGTATTTATATATTATCTGTTTATATTGAAAAAGTCATCAACTTTGTTGTAATTTGTTTCTTGTTAATCATACATCTTAATGTTGTACATTTGTTCTTTTGTTAGATATTTATCATTGTTTATCATTGTTAAGTGCGTGTTTCAAAGACCAAGGATTAAATGTTGCTCAAATTAATTACGGGTAGACATTCGTGATTTGACTCCTTTTGTACGGCGTATTACTGACTCTTTAATTAGAGACAAATTCACATCAGTTCTTAAGTTACATTGTCTCGCTATAACAATTACAGTCTACTATATATTTGACTGTCTAGGAACAAACTGATTTTTGAAGATTATCAATTTTTTGTAAGAGGTTATTAGTAAGATTAAGTTTCTTATGTATAGACAAGCGCACCTATTGCATTTGTTTTAGCATCTTGATATAGGTCTTCTTGTATTAGGGAGACTTTTGATTTTCTCTAGCTGCGTGTATGCCCCGTTTATTGTTGTATCATTTTGGGTTTAATATAATTTACATTTTTTCCAAAAAAAATGTTGCTCAACTTAAGGTGGTTTGGAAACAGAAAAACGTCCATGCTAACATGCTTCAGGTTGATAGGAACACTTGTGCCACAGTGGTTGTCACCCAAGAAGAGGCCAAGAAGACGTTGCTCAAATTAAGGGAAACATGAAGCCCATGTTGATACCCGATTGTTTTCTTAAGCCTTGGTGACAGAAAAAAAAATAAAAAATCCATGCTCAACATGCTAGCTTCAGGTTGATAGCAACACTTATGACACGGTAGTTGGCACCCAAATTAAGAGAAATTAACATGAAGCATATGTTGATATATATACCCCTTGTTTGTTTGTTTGGCCTTGGTGGTACTTGTGAGTTGCAAAAAAGTCACGAAAAAGAGACAACATACAAATATTCTACGCAGTGAGAAGAAACCAGGAAAAGTTTGTCTTGTTCTGTTCTGAAATTAGAAGTCCGAGTCAATTGCTGATTCATGTATGCCATGATCAATTAAAGCAGCAAAACTCAGCCCAAAACACACAAGACGCAGTTAAGTTCAGCACTTAGTTTGTGATATGCAGTTATAAGGTGAAGAAGTTGAAGCCAGTCACGTTGAGTTACCTAGTTATTCTTTGGCGCCATGCACCTTTTTCCTTCCCTATATATAAAACCTGTGCTAGATGCAGAGGCATCATCATAATTCATTCGCATAGCAGTGACCAATACCATGAGTCCCAACCTTTTCCATGATGTGAATCTCAATTACGTGAAAATGGGTTACCATTATTAATTACCTCAATGGAACCTTCAACGAATCCTCCCTCGACTTTCAGCGCTATGGCCTTGGAGAAGAGACTTATCTCCCCCAACCCCTTCCATGGCTGCGAAGGTTATGTTCGGCGCACTCGATGACGTTTTTGCCAACACCAAGGTCAAGCCAAAGGACATTAAGATCGCCCTTGTGAATTGCAGCTTGTTCGATCCCACCCCTTCCCTCACTGCTATGATTGTCAACGGGTACTTTTAGATATTTTTTAGCATGTGAGTTTGAGTATGATATTATATGTATTTGTAACATGTTATTTTGGTTACAGTCATCTTATAAAGATAAATTTAGTCCGATTTGTAGCATTTCATTTGATTGATTGTATAATTTGCTGGCAACGCAAGTCTTATTTTTATTAATATTATTATACATGGTTGGCTAAAATAGATACAAATATATATATATATATATATATATATATATATATATATATATATATGTGGTCATTACTTATTAAGAATGGATAAAGATTTTTAGGACATTATAATGAAAAAGTATCAAGAAATCTAGTTGGTTTAAGTATGAGTTGTTATAAACTTATTCGTACTACTCGAGTTCATGAAAAGTTTCAAGTTATATGCAAAATTTTCTTCCTAACATTTCATCATTAGAGAAGGATAGAGAGAAATTATGCATAAAAACATAGAAGATCAAATAACTCAACTGTTTCTTCTTCAAACTTACCTCAATTGATACAGAAACGCTTCGGCTTCAGTCTTGTGTTACTGATGATTTTATACAAAAGTTTATGTTATGATATTTATCATTATCTAGTTTGATGATCTCTTTAGTTTCTAGCAGGTACAAGATGGGGGGTGACGTGAGAACCTTCAACTTGGGGGGCATGGGTTGCAGAGCCATTGATCTTGCAAAGGACATGCTTCAGCTTCACGGGAACAGCAGAGCCATGCTGATACCAAATTGTCATGATAAGCACCATGATTCCTGATGTTTTTTCCTCAATAGCCTTCACGAATGGCTGTTGCCTAATCTAAATAATACAGTTGGATTGCATTGCTGATGTTTTTTCTTCAATAGCCTTCACGAATGACATTTGTGCTTGCTGTCACATTGGATTGCATTTAGTTTTGTGTTAAACAATTAGCCTCTGGACATCAGCAAGCTTTCCATCAGATTAAATACGCAAAGTCGAAAGGAAATTTTTAGCTTCCAGGATTTCGGCTCTCGGAAGTTTAACATAAAGCATCAAAAATGGATTATGGTTGGTTCTATACAAAGGATGGACTTGTGAAATTGTATTGCCATGGATTCATAGGGCTGTGAGCAACGGTTCTCATTGCAGATAGGAAATAATGGTTATGCAGATAACATTGATTCTTGTACTATTATGCTGAACACTGGGGCATTTTTCTGGGTCTCATGATTTTGTTTGCTCGAAAGCATTCAATCACAATTATGTAGAATCGGATTGCTTAGTTGTAATCATCCTTGCAAAGGTCGATAAAACAAATCAGCTGAACAGAGCTTTAAACATACACTGCCTTAAGGATGTCCAAGGTTCTCCAGATCTCCAGATCAGAAATGAAACCCTTTCGTTGTGTCTATTTTTCTCACCAATCTACACAATTTCATAGATCCGATTCTTTCAGAACATTGAGCGCGAAAATCGTGTTTTATCTTTCACATATCTCAGAAAGATACATTACTATCTGTAATTTTATGGTAAATTTCAGTGAGGGTTTTGATTTATGTTGCTTATTATTTATTTTGGTTGTGTTGACCAGAATAAAATTACTCATCATTAGTGAATTAAAATAATTTTCCACATCCAGCGTACAATTAAAAACCTGTAGAAACTCGATACTCCAATTACTGATTATCATTTCACTAAATCAACTATAAACAACCAGATATATTGGTCAAAAACAAGAACCACGGTAACACGAAACCATAAAGAAACTCGAACTCAAACCACAACAACTAAAAATACGGGGCATAATCATAAACCCTAATTGACGACATCAAGCCTTAGTTTCTCCAGCCTCCATCACCACCATCACCACCACGAGAGTAACCACGGTCTCTGCCACCGCCATAACCACCACCACCACCACCACCATAGCCACCGCCATAACCACCGTCACGGCTACGGTATCCACCACCGCCACCGCCACCGCCACTACGACCACCATATCCACCGCCACCACGATTGTATCCTCCTCCTCCTCCGCCGCCGCCGCCGCCGCCACCGCGGGACTGAGCTTCATTGACAGTGATATTACGGCCGTCCAAGTTCTGTCCATTCATCGCTCCGATCGCATCTTTCATGGACTGCTCCGAGGCGAAGGTCACAAATCCAAAACCCCTGGATCTGCCAGTCTCACGATCGTTGATAATCTGAACATAAGACAGTAAAACAATTATCAGATCTAAAGCAAAACAGCACGAAAAAACAAAACCAGAACCGAATAGAAGCCGATCGATCTTCGCCTTTGGTGAAAGGAAGAAGATGAACGTACCTATTGGCGTGAGTAATAAAAGAATCATATAGTAACACAAGTATCATAAGATCAAGTAACGCAAACAGATCAGAGATCACAGATCAGAACGGGATCGAGAAAATTCCGAATCCGAATCGTGTGAGATCAGATGTGATGCCTGCAACAAACAGACCTTCGTTTCAACGATTTCGCCGTACTGAGAGAAGGCTCTCTCGAGGGCATGGTCGTCAGTGGCCCAAGCGAGCCCACCGACAAAGCAACGGTACTCAACATCTGCAGAAGCCATCGGAAAATGAATAAAACCCTAGAAAATTGGGACTAAGAGGGGTAAGACTGGCACGAAGAATATACATACCCCAAGCGATTGTTTTATAGCTGGTGAACTTTTAACCAGGGTTACGGCGCGCGTGTTGGACCTAGACTAGGGTTAAAGCTAAATGAATCATGGTTCAAAATTAGGTCATTGTAAATGTTGGGCTCAAATTTGGACCCATGTGAAATATATGTTTAGGCCCAAATTTGATAGTGTTACTCAATTTTTAACACAGAACTAGTTATACTATGAATCACATCGAGACTTTTGTAGGAAAAAATACCATACTATCATGGTTAAAATAATTTTTTTTAAAAAAATAAGAAACACAAACAAAATTCAAATTATAAATAAAAAAATTAAATATTATTATATTAATAAATAAAAAAACATATGTAACGTTTAATATGAAATGATATTTTATTGATGATAGATGACAATAATATTGAACTAAAATAATTTTTTTAAAAGATAAAATATAAGAGATAGATTTCTTGCAGGATTATTCAAATCTATAAAATACGATAACAATTAATAAATATAAATCCATCTTTTTAGATATAAACTTATTCTGCCTTCTTCAAAAAATTCAATTAATAAATATAAATCCATCTTTTTAGATATAAACTTATTCTGCCTTCTTCAAAAAAATTATGAGTGACTCTTCCAATTGTCATGTTTATTTTATGTGTTAGATATTTATGTTATGTAATAATTTTTTTGAAATAAAATTAAATGATAGATAATAAGATAATAGTAAATTTAATAAAAAAATATAATATATCATTTTGATATTTATTAAAACTATGTTATTCGTTTGTTTAATGTAACAAAGAGCATTATTTTTAATGAAACTAGTTGCATACTTTTTTTCCTAACATAAAAGGATCCAATTTAATTTTTGGAATTTTCCCATGCGCACCAGCCATTTTTCTTCTACACCCAACAATGAGAGAAAATTCCAAAAAATATATTTTACGAATTAATTTAAAATTAATGGTTTATATCGTCACCAACTGAACTAATGGGTCAATTATGTTATAAAATAATTAATATCGTTATATATAACACTAAAATTTCTAATGTATATTTAATGCACATCTAAACTTACATAATAAATTTTATTATAATTAATTTGAATCTAATAATTAATTTTTTGCCATATATAAATTTTATTAAACATGTGATATTTATTTAAAATTTATATATTTAACAAAATACATTATTAGATCAAAATTAAAATTAATTATAATAAGACTAAAAACAAAAATCTACTTAATGTAATAATTATAAAAAACTATAATTAAATTTATTAAAAAACTTTAAAAATATTTTTTAGGGAATATGGATTGCGAATTCATATGAATCATATGGATTACTACTCCATATAAATTATATAGATTACGAATCTTGTATGTTTATTAACAAAGAATAATTTTAAAAAATTTGAAAAAATATTAAGTGTAGACCTGGTTACCAATTGCCTTTTTGTACCTTTTCCGGTTGATGGCCTGTTGTAATTGTTGTTGTTTGATGATCTCTATGACTTTATTTTGATTTATAAGGGAAATTTCTGCCAAAAAAATTCTAAATATTTTATTCAAAGTTTCTTTTTAAATGACAAAGGACAAAACAACAAATTATCGTTTCAGAATTTCTATCAGAAAATTTGATTTGATTTTATTTAATTTTTTTTATATTTCAATTTCAATGTTTTAAGAATTTATTTGTAAATTGTAAATTTCATTTTATACATTTTGAATTCATTATAGAATTTCTCTTATAATAATTTCCATTTTTAATAAAACAAATATCTTTATTATCATAAAAAAAATTACATATTATGTATATTACAAAGGTACAAGAAGATATTGTCCTCTCCTCAAACAAGAAGATATTGTCAGATAAGTAAATATCATGTCAGAATCTCATTTATAACTTTCTAGCCAAAATAACTACTTTTTTGTAAAGCTTGCCAAATGTAATTTGAGAGTTAAATTGTCCATGAAGTGCAAAGAGTTTAACAATCTCCCGTCTACAAAACTATGATCAAATTTGCAACATAATTAATTAAAATGTTTTAAAAAAAGAAAATATTTAATCAAGTTGCAAGTATCTAGCTTATCGAAACCTGTAAGCAAAGGCCATGATTAGTACAATTAAAATATTTTCCAAATAAAAATCTGTTGAAATGTGACAGTAGTACTCTAATTTCTGGCCATCATTTCATTTAATCGATTGTACACAACAATATATACATACATAGGAAAAAAAAAAAAAACGTAAACAGGAACCCTAAACCAAGACAAATTACCAAATCATAACACCTAAAATTACACAAAACATAAACATAACCATAAACATTAATCTATAACTTTAAGCCCTAATTTCTCAAGCTTTCACCACCACAACCATCACGGGAATAGCATGATCCACTGTTACTATAAGGTCCGTAACAATAGTCTTTTTCACCACCAAAACCACCACCATTACAGTTATATCCACGCTTCCGACGACCACGGTATCCTCCACCGTCACCACCTATCCACCACCACTTCCGTAATTGCCATCGCCTCCACTACGGCTTTCGCGAGATTGAGCTTCGTTCACAATGGCGTTACGTCCATCAAGGTTCTGCTTGTTCATTCCTTCAATCGCATCTCTCATTAAATCCTCAGAGGCGAAGGTAACAAATTCAAATCCCTTGGATCTTTCAGTCACACGATCGTTGATAACTTGCACATAAAAATACAAACGGTTAATGAAATCGAAACCAATTTAGGTAATCTACTCTCAATTTAGATACTCTAATATGACCTTTTTTATGATGTGCATGATGTTGTTATTTGTTAATGTCACACTTATTAATGTTAATAATCATTAACCACATTAATAACTTATAATGATCAAGATTAATGGAAAAAATATGTTTTTTTTAAAAAAATACAAGAACCAAAAATAAAAGTGAGTAAATCATCAAAACCAAAAGTATATTTTTTTTAAAAAAAATATGAGTTGAGCATTCCTCTTCAAATAAAATAAAACTAAAAACGCAAAATATATATATATATATATATATATATATATTTTGTTAATATTAGTATCTGCTTTCCAAAAAAAAAAATCGTATCTGATATTTAAGCGGAACTAAGTTATTTTTAAATTACTTATATATAATATAGGTATACAATGTGGTCCCATGGTCTAGTGGTCAGGACATTGGACTCTGAATCCAGTAACCCGAGTTCAAATCTCGGTGGGACCTTGAGTTTATCTTTTGAAATGTTTTGTAACTTGTTCTTGGTGGAGATGACCTGCAATATTTAATTAAATAATTAAAACAAGTTCGAACCGGTTAATACTTAATTTCAGTATGTTTTATTTCATGTTTAGAATTTAAAATTGTTAAAGAATTTTCCAAGAAGAAGATTATAATAAGATTAAGGAAGACTGCTAGGCACAAACTGATATTGATGCACCTGGTTTGAGGTAAACAAAGTTTATCACAAATTAATTGATTAAAACAATAATAAGTCAACCCATACTTCTCTGCCTCTGCAGGCTACACACAGATCTCAAATCACATTGAAGGGAAACAACTATGATAAGTTGGTAGCAATGATAAGAGATGCCCAGGATAATTTTGTGAGGCATAATCAATTATGTTTCCTTCCCTAACCTTAATAGACTTCCAACCACACCTCACCATGATCATCCACTAAAACACCATCATTGTATACAAGACAAATACATGACTAAACTTAAGATTGATATGATTGAAAGTACTTTCAGTCACCAAAAATATCATTCACGTAACAGATCGCAAGTAGTGAGAAAAGGCTTAATTGTCATTGCTGTATCAATTTATTGATGACAGATTGATATGATTGAGCCACCCACCCAAAAACTTATGCCATTGATCAAAGCAAGGTTTTTTATATGACAATGTTAACAGGTCTTTTTTAAGATATTTGTTAGGAAATTAAAATAGAGAAGATTTTTATTAAGATGTATAAGATTATATTGTTTATGATTTTTTTTTTACGTTGTATCTATAATAAATATATATATTTTTCTTTTAACTTGATAACCAATGATCTAAAAGTACTAATTAATAAGATTCCTTTCTTTAGACGTGATTCTCGACCTATAACATCTTAACCTTAAAACAAGGTTTTCTTTATTTAATTCTTTATTTAAGTCATTAGGTATGAATGACCTTAACATGTATCCTGGGGACTTTTTGGACATATCACAATTTATGGATTGATTCACAGGTGGCGTTTCTTTATTTCTTCAACACCCAATAAAATGCTCTCAAAATCCCACACAATCACAAGGTTAAAGATGAAATTTGCAAGAGGGTACTAAGTGAATAATCTCGACCTACTATAAAGAGTCAAGACATAGAACACATTACAAATCCTTGCCGAAAATTAAACACGATTTTCTACTTAACGCGATTAGAGACAGATAATACCGTTATCATTTCTATGCTTTCTTAAATAATCATAAAAATAAAGCTTAGAAAAAATTTGTCAACAGATAATACCGTTATCATTTCTCATGTTAATCCTATTTTGGGTGGAAAAAAAGAACGATAAAAAAAAATAAGAGAAAAAAATTATAAACGCGTTAAGTAATAATGCAAAAGAAAAGAAAAAAAGTGAAAATCATATAGACGAAAAAATCGGTCTGAGTTCTCTATTTTAGACTTGGATATTTTGCGCCTCATTGTAATATACTAATATCCAAACAAAAGGACAAGTGAACTTATCCAACAGCAACAACAACAAAAAAAAAAAGCGCGAGTGCGTGTTCTTCGTTTACTTGTGCTTCTAACGAAACCTCGAAAGTGAACTGAAGAGTGGCAACTGTTAACTCTTATCCGTTGCCGATTCCCACCACCATCTTCAAATTGAGTCTTGCGCTGGATCAAGCGAATAAGAGAAGAAAAAAAAAATAGATGTTTTTTTCATGTAAAACATACAACCTCTACCTTCCCTGCTCCTCTGTTCCCCTGCGCAATTCAACATCATGCACCATTTTCAATTGTCAAAACCCAAACGAGCATCACTCCATTCTCCGCAAACACAATTCCAAATCCACAGCATATCTCCTTCACCACCTCTCCCACAAGGATGGGGCACCCAACCCCATTCCCATTCCCAAACCCAGCGAGCTTCAAGACCCAATGCCCCACGAAGAAAAAGTCAAGGTTTTGGAGCTTTCCCTCGTCAGAAAAAGGACCCCCCAGTTCCCTGGCTCCATCTACGCTCAATCTCCCAGTGACTCCGATGTGGGTTCTTCTCTGCCCCCTCTCCGCACTCTGTTTCAATCAAGTGATGATAAAGACGAGGAGGAGGAGGAGAAGGAGATGATAATGCGCGCTCTCGATATTCGGAGGAAGGTCACTGAAGAGGTTTTCAAAGAAGCCATGCGAAAGGGAAAGTTTGGAATCACTTACACTACCAATTTGGTTGGCAGGTTATCCGGTTTCATTGATTACATCATGATTGAAGCTGCTAACTTGAAGAGATTGCCCGAATATTCAAACTCCACCTTCAATTTGCGCGCCAAAATTGTCATTGATGACTCTAAAGTTGTGCCACTTATTAGGTATGGACTGAGGTTGCTATGGTTGTTGCTATTTCAAGTTGTTGGTAAGCTGTTTGTTCTTTTGTTCATGTGAAACCAAATGTCATGATCCAGGTTTCATATTGTGGTTGCTGTTGTAGTTTTGTCGTGATCCTTGTTGTTGGGGGGAAATTGTGGATAAATGTGACCAATGTGGTTGCAATTGCAGTCACAGTTGCTCCATAAACCTTGATGCTGTGGCTCAAATCGTGGCCACAGACCATTTTTTATAACCTTGGGAATGATCATCCCCATTGGTTGTTTATTAATGTGCTGTCTGTGTGGAATTTCAATTTTAAATTCTTGTGTTTGATTCTCTAGATGGTTGAAGCACAATGCACTATCATATCCCCGGATAGCGAAGCTTATTTTGATGTCAAGTGGAAAACTTGAGGCTGTCAGGAGTTTTGTCGAGTGGTTGAAATCGGTACATGTGAAAGGAGAGTTTCTCGGTGTTGTAATGGTGAATGCTGGGGAAAATATTTTCCAGCGCAGCCATGTGGAGCTGGATGAGATTGTTCTGTATTTGGAGTCCAATGGAGTCAGGAGGGATTGGATGGGTTATGTCATTAGTCGTTGTCCTCAGTTATTGTCTTATAGCTTAGATGAAGTGAAGAATCGTGCACAGTTCTACCATGATATGGGCTTAAATGAGAAAGATTTTGGCACAATGGTTTTTGATTTTCCTAAAGTTCTTGGTTACTATTCGCTGGAAGAAATGAATGCAAAGGTACACTAGATTTTAACATAATGTACAGTAATAAAGTCATCCTTCAATATATCCTCATTGTCTTCTCTCATACTCTACTAGTTTATTCTGTTTTAGTATTATCAAAATCAAAACATTTAAAGTCCTAAAGATTTTTTTGATGTGCATGTTGATGATTGTTTGATATATAGATATACATAAAGTCTGATGCTGCTGTTGTAATTTCAGGTTAATTACTTAAAAGAATTTGGGCTTCAAACTAAGGATGTTGGCAGATTGCTTGCTTTTAGACCACAATTGATGGCATGCAGCATTGAAGAACAATGGAAGCCTCTTGTTAAGTATCTGTATTATTATGGGATCACTCAAGATGGTATGAGGAGAATGCTTACCATTAAACCAATGGTCTTTTGTGCTGACTTGCAGATGACTATTGTGCCAAAGGTATGCAAACACTGTTTTTATTTGTTTCTTTTATCGGTTGAGTGATGCTTGTGTTAAGGTGGCAGCTGGTACAATTTAGTAGTGGTACTTGTACTTCATACAGGGGTTTCATTTTGTTATCATTATTTCATTCCTCCAGCTCATGAGATCTAGAAGTGTAGTAGATTCAGAAATAAAAGTTCCAATGATTTCTGTATTGTTTCCTGAGGATAATGCTGACAATTTTTATTGTGAAGGTACGGTTTTTTGAGGATATAGGGGTGCGCAATGATGCGATTGGCAACATGCTTGTGAAGTTTCCTCCTCTACTCACTTACAGTCTGAACAAGAAGATTAGACCAGTGGTTTGACCTTTTCTTATGCAACTATGGAAAATTGCCACCATAAAGTTATTTTTCCAATGCCTTACTGGTGCCATGATAGTCCTTTTGGTTAATAATTGAAAAAGAAAGAAAAAAAAATGAGTCTTCATATTATTTTCAGGAACACCAGATAAAATTATTGGGGCATTAAATCAATTTGAATGTAAACTTGTGTAGTGATAAAATTGTATTTATCAGTAACCAACCTCATACCTTCATACACTTCAAACCACATCTAGAAAGCATGAGTTATAAACGGGAATTTGTGCATCAAGTGCCTACTAAGTTGTCCTTCATGTAGAATTAATTGCTGCATAGACATATTAATTAAAATAATTATATGTCAATAAACTGGCTCATCTAGAGGCATCAATTGACTCTTTTGCTGAAATTTGAATATTTGTATTATAGGTCATATTCTTGATGACCAAAGCTGGAGTCAGTGAGAAAGATATCGCCAAGGTTGTAGCTCTTGGACCTGAGCTGTTGGGATGCAATATAGCACATAAGCTTGATCTAAATGTAAAATATTTTTTGTCTCTTGGCATACGTCTTCGGCAATTGGGTGAGATGATTGCTGATTTTCCAATGCTGCTCAGATACAATCCAGATGTCCTTCGTCCCAAATATATTTATTTGCGAAAAACAATGGTCCGGCCTTTGCAAGATCTTATTGAGTTTCCAAGGTATCCCTAATATATTTATGACCATAGATAAGATTATTTGCAAAAACCTTGCTTTATTCTTTATGTCTTTTTATCCCATTGCTTGGCTGTCTCTAATTATTATCCATGCCCCTTGCCATTAACAGGTTTTTCAGCTATTCTCTTGAGGGTCGAATTATCCCAAGACATAAGGTTCTAGTGGAGAATCAGATTAATATTAAGCTAAGATACATGTTGACTAGCACTGACGAAGAATTCAACAAAATGGTCAAGGGCATAATTAGAAAGCGCCTCAGATTTGAATCTGCTGTCACAAATGAGGATACTACGTTAATACTGGAGACTACACCCCAGGCATAAAAAAAATGGTTGCTTTGTGAGAAAATGATTGTCATATAATCATAATTGTTCTTCACAAAGATGGAGGTGCTAAATGACTTAATAGAAGCTGGTATAGGGCAGAAACATCTTAATGAGTTAGTGGAGGAAAAGGAGTTCCCATGTCTTGATAAACACACACAAAAAAAAGCCTGCAATTTGGCTTGCACTGCCTCCCATGTAAAGATAAAATTGCTGCAGAGTGAACCAATGACACTACCACTGGAATCTGGACCATGTCGGAGTTGTGGAGACCTGACCTGTGTACTCTTTGCAATTATTCTCTAGGATGGTTTGAGGTATATGCTCATGCACACTGTTAATGTAAATGTACATGTTACATTTATTGTGATAAATTTTTGTTACATGCCTGCTTTGTTCTTCATTTGATCTTTTTTACCTGATTTGTTAGACTTTGGGTTTATTTCCGTAACAGGAGCAAGGGAACCATTGATTGCTAGTGCAACTGAATAATCTGTCTGACCTTTCTAATCACGGTAATCTGATATGCTTGTGTTTCAAAATTCTAGATTTGGGTTCTCCTTACCGGCAGAACGTTAAATTTGATCCTTCTTCAGAAGGTCAAATATATGAAACCCATATAAATCTAGGTCCGGTATTTCTGTAACCACCGACTTTGTAGCAAGCTCTTTGTTGACACAATTTTCATCACGCTTATATGAAAAACAGTGATCCATGTATAAAATTATTTACAGATGACCATGATCCCAACGTTGCAAGGCATCACAAATTTATGCTGACCTTTTTTTTATAGGCATGCTGACCTTTAATAAGATAGTTTGTAAAAATATCCTTCAGATCTTAATTTTGATCCATAGATAATTATTTTTTGTCGGTTAGTTAAGTTATTTTACTAATCATGGATGTGTTTATGTAGTAACTAATATGAAAACGACATGTTCCTCATTTTCCCTTGCAAAAGACGTGTTATTAATAAATACCCAGTTAAGCACTTGATCCACTGCCCCTGCCAGTGACATCTAAGGCTGCCAATAAATTATTTAATAGTTAAGTATATTGAGGAATGCTCAAGAACTGCTCCTGCGTGAGGTTTTTTGCACTATTGTCGTTATCATGATAATCCTTGTTACATCATTAGGCCAACTTTTGAGGCTCTTGTGTAGCCCTTGTTAGATCATGCCCGTCCATATGAAACTTGCCCACTTCTGGGAATAAATGTAGCCTAGAAATAGAATCAACCAGAAAGCAGACGCATAAAAATAGATTGTCTTACCATAAAATTCTCCAAACCACGAGAAATTGAAATTTGGTAACTTTCCTTCCCATTAATATTTTGTTCAAAACATAATAAAAATAACAAGGGCATAACTTTATCTGTCGTATCAAAATTCTACATATAGAAATTGAACTAATAATCTACAGCTAGTGTTTAATCTTAGAGACAAAAATAAATTATAATTTATAAATGAAAAGAAATACAAGAGACAAACATGAATCATTTTAGTCAATTCCAAGTCGACATATTGGATTCTTCTTTATAAGCCCAAGATCCACCTGCGAAAAACAAGAAAAATACCACTTAGGATAATATCACTAGTATGCTTTAAAAACATAAAAAAGGACCCATCAATATAAATGACCAAAATAACCAGTTATGATTATCCCCGAAAAATACCTTGTGTCCAAAGAGATCTCTAATGTTATCTATCCCGTATAGTATCATCGTTGGCCTGTTTCCAGATAAATTAAGAAGTTAAAATCAATTTCCAGTGACGCCATATATATGTTGCATCACAAACCCCCTATATATTTTCATTAGATTTGTACAACAAAATTATAATAAGAATTTAAATTTCACAAATGAATTCATTTTATTCTCAGTTACGATTAAAGTGTTCTGAATTTTTTCAAACCTTTCAAGGGAAAGGCCCCATGCAATAACTTGGACATCTTCAGGAAGTCCCATCGGCTGCAACATTTCGGGTCTGAACATGCCAGAATTTCCTACCTCTACCCATTTTTTAAAGCCTTCATGATAACTGTTAAAAGTATTTGATTAATATGACATAATCTCAGGATATAATCAACATAAGGACAAGGCAAATAATCATTATAGAAAGACTCACCTAAAAATCTCCATGCTAGGTTCGGTGTATGGATTGTAAGCTGGTTTGAACTTCAGCTTGGTCATGCCTGAACTCAGTAACGAAATCACTTCTTTTAGTTAAAACCAATAAAAAGATTAATCATACTACTAAAGCCTGTCCTTAATACACTTGGCTGTGGATTTATTCCATGAAGTCTCCAACTTACATTCAACATTTAAATCTTTTTCAGTACAAGAGAAACATTACCTAAGCGTGAGAAGAAATCATGTAGGACTCCTATTAAGTCACAGAGAGTGAGTCCTAGATCGCATACAAGGCCTGAATTGAAATATGAAAATGTGACAATCACAAAATTCCAGAAAATTTATTGATAAATTTTAGTGTGAAGAATAAACATCTGGCAGGTCAAACCACAACAGAAGCTGAATAACCGTATGTAGTCTATTGCAGTAATTCCCCCCACCCCTTATTTAATATGATTTGAAATAGGACCATCAAAGGTGAACTGTTTTCATTTGCAAGATGAACAATTTGAAAAGGATTAAAATCACAGGGCCATTAACTTGTTAGCTCTCACATACCTTCTATTTGGTGGAACTCAGCAAGATGTGTACGATCAACTGCTTCATTTCTGAATACACGATCTATAGAGAAATATTTTTTGGGGGCAAATGGTTTCTGCATAGACATCCAAATGCACGGGAAAATAAAGAATGATGTAAGCTATAATTCAGAGCTAGAACTTGGAAAGCATAATCGCATATTGTCTGTGTCATAACTTGGTCAAGCTGAAATAAATAAATATACATTATATAGATATTTCAATCCAAAATCATCAGGAAGAATAAGAATATTAGGAGGCTTAAGAGGCACTAAACACCATGTAATAGTAAACAACCACAAGAACATGATAACAGCAAATTCAGACAGATACCTGTGCTAATTGGTAAAGCATCCTGGAGGAAACAGCAGTTGTATGGGTTCGCAGAAGGTTTTTATTTGCTTCCTCTCTCTTCCAGTCATATGCATACCTACCAAGAAAGAAATTGTAAGGTTTTTTCAGAAAACATTTTGGAAATAATCCATCCATCGATAGTAATTGCTAAAAAGTGTTGAGCTTGCTCAAGATCATACCCTCTAGACCCATAACCACCAGATTCATGAACTTGCCTCACTCTCTGAACATAATCTTCTGGCAAAATCTTTGTTGTTGAAGGAGCTGCAGATATATGTGTCACATGTTCTCAGAATAGAAACAGAATACAAAATTAGCACGATGAAAACAATTAAGGTTTTACTAACTTTCCAAAAAGAATGTATCATGTGAATCACGGGCTGGGTGTTGTTGGGGCTGGAACAAGGCATCAAAGTTCCAGAAGCTGCCAATTAAAACATTCAGATGTAAATTTAAGGCGAGAGCAGACATATAACCTGTTGGATTCAATATCACCTAAATAGTAAATAGGACATATAAGCAAGAATCAAGGGATCATGCAGACTAATAATATGATTTGAGATCTGGAAAATATATATTTTTTAAATGTCACTTCATTTGTGATGTTGTAATGCATTGTTCAGAATTTAGAACAGTTTCTTTTCAACGTCTGAAGCCACTACAGAAAGAAACTTTCCAAGAGGATTTCTCTATCATAACAAGAAAACAGTTCCATTAGTTACTTCAATATCATTCAAAGGCCCGATGAAACAATCAAAGCTATATTTTTCTCTCTTTTTTGAAAGGGGAAAACTTTGGTTTCTGGATTTAAATCTTAAGGGCTACAATATCCAAAGTCACCCACCTACACAAATTAAAACATTTTGTTTCACCTGCTTGCTTGAAAGCATCAGTGAAGACCAGAGCTTTTGTTTAGTTGAAAAGGGAGATGCAGAGAAAATTATCATTGGCAGTCTTCTTTCAACTATTATTATTCTATAAATTATTAAGTTTATTGTTATTTATACATTCCAAGTATGTTTCTTGAAAAAAATATTCCACATGTCATTTAACATCTTTGAGAGGACAGCAACACAACAGAACCTATCTAAATCTCAATCAGAGACACTAGGAAGCCATTGATATGGAAACTCACAAGGCAAAAATAAGATCAAGTTCCTTACATCATTGCCATCAACTTCAATTAAAAGATGATACATGGATATTTATTTAAAATTTTGCAACACAAAGATTATTGGGAAGAACATCCACATGTGAATACGGAGAACTTGATGACAAAGATACAAGGAACTTGATCTAAGTTTTGTCCAAACAATTATTACCTGCTCTCAACAAAATTATTTGTTGGCATCTCCTCAAATCTGCAGCACCAGAAATTAGCAAAAAAATGTTAAACTTGAAATATGAAACGAATATTTACCACAAAGACATCATCCTTCCAATTAACAAAGATAAGACTCACCCCATGCAGAGGAAAATCTGTTTCAGCTGAGCACGTACCTGAAAGTAGAGAAATTTCAGAAGTATTAAACACATGATGTATTGTTTTTTTCTCTTTTGAGGGATAGAAGCATCATTATTAATAACAAAAGTCTCATTCCATTAGGAAAGGTCAGCTAAATTGATCAAACATTGTCGTCGTGCTCTATAAAAAATAAAATTGGAATGACACAAATAAATTGTCAGTCTACATCATACAGATTTGACGAAATTTTATGTTGCCAGATAACAGCCAAGCCCAATCTTCCTTATTTTTTGGGCTAGGGATCAGCAATGTAAAGTGTGGCAATGAAGCACGTCATAGGTAGAGATTTTTTCTTTTGAATAAAAGCTACATCTTAAAATCATAATGCACAAAGGTACACAAAAAGTACTATTAAACAAACACAAAGATAAATAAACAATTATATGCTTTAATTAACATAAATAGGGGGTGTTGTAAAAGCTCTCCATGTAAAACTGCAAACTTAAACATGTAAAAGCACACTTTGTTCTTATAGTATAAAATTTTAACATTTGTTTAATCTTTTTTTTATTCTGAATATTTGTTTAATCTAAAAATCGAATGCTATTACTGTTACAATGGAGTTGGGGAAAATAAAAGGTATATCTCCTTGCCTTCAGCAATGGATGAAGACTGCCACCCTCAAGAGGTTGACCTTTAGCACTATAATTGTACTCCTTGAACTCAAGTTCCTTCCACTCACCACTGACAAAAAAAAATAAAGTCAGTCCATAAGATATGCAAATCCACAAAAAGTATTGTGCGCAAAGTAGACACTTGAAAACAGAGGTTATAATCCCCTTCACATTCAGTTTATGCAAAAAAATACCTCTGAAAATTATCACGAGTCAGATCAGTGACAACCTTCTTTCTTTTGGGCGCATAATTAGGACCTCTTTTCAATGAGTAACCCTTCCACGTCCTAAATCACAAGATACCAAGAAGAATTTCAATAATGAAAGAATAGTAAAAAGTCAATAACAGCGCATTCAGTATATCTGAAAAACTAACACAACCAAGATAAATTATTATTACTGTGGAACAATGAGCTTTCTCACTTTGAGTGCTTTGATCTCGTCTGAACCAATGTTCTGCATTTACAAAATTTCTAATGAGACATGAAAATTTCATAGGGAAAACTGCTAAAGAAAACGATAAACAACCCATAAAAAATTAGAAAGGAGGAACTAAAAAGGTCAACAATAATAGCCCCTCCAAACAAATAAAGGACGGTTTTCACCTTCACATCATTCAGAGTAGAGTCCAGGTACACCTCATAACTAAAGTGATCTCAAATCAAATCCCCCCTTCCCACTTCCTGTAACAGTCTCATACGTTGAGTTGAGTCTGATGCTCTATATAAAACCTTGCTATTTTTCCAAAAGTATTATTTCAAACTCAAGTTCTACCTTGTGTGCAAATAGCCAAAACACTCCATTTAAAAAGTGGATGATACCAACTAACGAGACTACCCTGCTGTCTACCCAATGAATAATTTTACATAGCTTGGTATATCTCAACAATTCGCCTCCTCAATTATCATAAAAGTTCCTACTGTTCCTAAATGAATAGAACATAAGTGAAAACCCCCTCCCTGCCCAAGAAAGAAAAAAAAAAACTCGGTTTTTCTTCAAATTGCTTCCTCTCAATGTACCTAAGAAGTTTACTGACAAAATTATTCATATTAGTATACATACCAGCCCCTGTTGTATCTGAAGAAGAAGATCTTTGACCTTATCATCCACATGTTGGACCTGCAGCAAGAAACAAGCTCGTTAAAAATACTCCGTAAATCATGAAGTCATCATTCCCATCTCAAAGTACAGAGTCCATTTCCATTACACACAAAATGCCACCTCAACCAAAGTACTAAAAATCTAAAACCAACATGTACCTTTCTAGACATCAGCTGTTTCCCCATATCCACCCATTTGTTCTTCGCAGCCTGAGCACAACCTATCTTAAAGACAGAAGGATCCAGCTTTTTCTACAACCACAAAAAGAAAAACGATCAAATTTATAATTTGTTAATAACACAACACGAATAAGTAGTAAAGAAGGGTGCGTGTAACAGTTAACACATGTAAACAACCTGAAGCTCTTCCTTAGAGATACCCTCTTGAGGAACGGCCAAAAAAAGTTGAACTTCAGGGGATCCTACAGTAGCATACGTTTTCCCTTCATCAGTGAGTACCCATGTTTCTCTCTTAATATCTTGCGCATCAACGTATCTGAAACCGTGCAAGCTCTTAACCACATTCACGATCTCGTTGTGGTCAATGCCGCATTCAGCTGCGAATTCACCCGAGTCTTTAATCTCATCGTTCTTCTCTAGGTATCCCAGAATTGCTTCTTCCGCCATTGCTTCGCCGCACAGCACAGTAGAAGACACAGCGTTTAGAAACAACTTCGGAATAAGATAGATACTAGATAGGTTCGCTAATATTGGGCCACATAACTTGGGTTGGGCCGGCCCAATAACAAAAGAAGAGTTAGTTAGTGAGTTTTGTAGTGTAGGGTTTTAGTACTACCAAGTTTAGCGAGAGCGGGGGTTCAAGCATAATGGCTTCCGCGGTGAGGTTGGCTTCAAGGTCCTTCTTCGCTAATCGTTCTAGAAGCTTCGTCAAGAGCTCAACGACGCCGTTTGTCTTCTCTTCGTCTTCCGCATCACGCATCTCTCGTGCTTCGAGGTACAATGTGCTTCAGCTTCTCTAATTTGAACTACTCTTATCAATCTGCAACTCTGCATTGCGTTTTTGGGTTTAAGTCTGCGGATTTCGTGTTTGATAGGGTTCTGTCGGTTGTGATAAGCGTTGAGTCGTTGATGCCTCTTCACAGTGCTATTGCTAATGCTAGGCTCACCTCCAATATCGCCTTCGATTCCACCTGCTGGAGCTCGCTTTCTCGAGGTACCGCTTTTCCCGTTATTTTACTTGTAATTGTGTCACTAATGATAGAATGTGTGTTGAGTTATCTGTTTTGCGCAATACTCGTAATTAACAATGATCTTTTGGATGATAATTATGCTCTAGAATATACACACGCATGCTTGCGTAATTGCTGTTTTTCTTTTAAGTAGATATTTAAAATTGATTTAATACGCGAAGGACAGGTTCATAATGTGATAAGAATTTATGAAAGAGAATTTTGTTGAAAGTAATAATTGTAATTCTGGAAAATAAATGAATATGTCAGGGAAAAAGAAATTAACTCTCATTGCATGGAATTTGGAATCACCACTCCCACCATTTTTGCAGGCTATGGTGATTCCTAGTTTGTAGGGAATAAGTTTTTGCTAACAAACATGAGATTACACATTCTACGGAATTGCTGTTCTGCGTATTAAACCTATAATAAGAGCAAGTCTGGTGTGGGAAATCAAATCAAAGTTTGCAGAAAGGTTATGAAATCTGAGTTTGAATTAAATGTCCATTTATATTGTAGTATTTGATTCTGTCAGGGATGGAAATGCTGTCCCTTTGTTTTTTGTATTTGCCTATTTGGTACACAGGAATGGGGTACACATGAAATGGAATCATGATTATGAATTATTCATTTGTTTATTAAATGGAAGGAGAACTGTCATATTTTTAATGAGACTTCTTTTGTACATCACTGGATTTGTGAAAAGATTTAGGCCTTTGGTAACTGGCATCTATTTGTTGTTACTCTTGACAGATATCTATTTGGTGCATTTGGTAATTTGCAAATGTTTTTATGAAGTAAAGAATAAGAATTATAGGCATTCGGTCTAAATGTTCAGACCCCAAATGAGATGTTCTTCCCAATTTCCAACACCATGTGTGAGATTCTGTGAAATTTAAGATTGCTATGTTTGTATGAAAATAAGAATAATTCAAAGCATTTAGGATAGCACTAGCAATAAGGACTAAAGGAGGTCTTGGCTATAGGAATAACTTAAGCTCCCATTATTGGATGACATTATAAATGTAGGGATACAAGATTCTGTGTTAATTTACATATTGGTGTAAAAATAAGCATATACCAAATTCCTCCTAATTGTAGTATCACACTATCAGATGAGTGCCCAGTGTGGTAATTACCTTCTTTATGCACATCCTGATAACTTCTTTTACTTTGTTGTATAGGACTTAAAAAAACATTGTGACAGGCCTGCTGGATCCATTCAAGATGAAAGAAAAAATTAAAAAGAAAGAATCATAACTTTTCTTTTGTCTCGCCCTAGGATGGGAAAAGATCATCAAACATTTAAATTGTGGTCAGTTGTACTCTGATTCCCTCCAACTGCAGACTTGTATAATTGGATTTCCTCATTGCCTGAAAATAGATGACCAACATGCTCCCAATTGCTCTTTCTCAAAATCTTCTTGAATGGATTAACAATAAGATGTCAGCTTCCTTAAGGATGTTAAAATGATGTTTCGGGTATATCTGTTAGAGATCAAAGAGTGTATTTACTCCCTATTTTTCGTTGGGTCCTTGTTAAAGCGTCATATTCTGTCCGCTTTCCCCTCTCTTTATGTATGGTACGTTAATGGTATAATGGCATTGTATTCAACCATCGATTTAGCCCACAATGGGAAGTGAAACTAATTTGAGAACGGAAAATTGTCATGTAATTGGTCTCGGACTGCTAATATTTAATTATAATATATCGTTATCTTATTGTTATAATACTAAATTTAAATTTCAAAAGTCGAAGATGTCTACTTGTGCCATGGTTTGTGCTTTCAAGTTTTTCACTGAGGACATAATGGATTATGGTCATTTTTCCCTCGATTTACATATTTCCAATGTTGAAATTTCTTTCTTCGTCATGTCTATGGGGAGGAAAATAAAAATTCCTTGAAACTTATTTCCTGGATTTTTTACTCCCTCCTGCTGATTGTAATCCATATTTTTCCTTGATGTGTCCTAGACTTTGCAGTTCCTCGGTGACAGAGTCAAAGACTAAAGGATACCATCATATCAAATACTAGTTGGGTTGCATTAGAGTTAATGTTGGTTCACATCTTACTCCTGGTCTATTTCCTTTATGGCATACCTTGGAGCATCATCACAGTCCAGTCTGAAAAATAATACTATTCTTTTAATAATGTAAACCTCCTATATATTTTCACAAGATTGTGTTATAAGGTTAAGGTTCTAAAATTTGATGAATTATCTTTAGCCTTCCTTTTGAATTATGCTTCAGAAAAGTGCCCACCAATCCCATTGGTCCAGAAATCATTATCTGTAACATTTTTAAAATATGATATTTGACACTATTTTTTTATAATATATATCACCGGGTTAAGCCTCCTGATAGACTTTATATGAGTAATGCGTCCCCCATCCCACTTTTTTCCCCTTCAGTTTTTCGGTCCAGGATAAGGGATGGGGGAGGTGGTATTTTACAGATTGTAGTGTCGACCTTTGCCCACATGCATATGTCTCCCAAATTCTTACTCGTAAGCTACTGAGTGGGGGTTACCAAAGATTTTTTTGATCATTTCGTTTTTTGGTTTTCCAGCTAGGTGAGAGACCAAGAACATGTTTGAATTTTTGTCTGGGGTGTTCTAAAGTCAGTTTGGGTAGCAAATTCAGTTTTTGTGTTGGTTATGTTATTTTGAAACCAAGTTTACATGAAAGCAAGACTAAGGTTCCTTTCGTAAGCTTAATTTGTAAAATGAAAATTACTCCAAAATTAAGTTTGCTTACTGTTATGGTAAGGACTCGGGACCAAAGTAAGGACAAATTTTGAATAAATACCTTTCGACAGAAGTTTTGAAGTTGATGAAAAAGGAGGATACATCTTTTAGTTTAAATTAAGAGTTGTATGATGTTTATAGTGAATACTTATATTTTTATTAATCCTGCATTCTATATCTTTTATTTTAAAAATATCAAATTAGTAAATATTTTATTAGAAGTGAAAGATTTGTCCTTCCAACTTTGAACTTTCTAAGAAGGGAATAGTGGAGAAAATAAATTCAAGAGGAGGATTAGGGTGGTATTTAATTTAAGTGTTTATTTTCTGTTTTTATTTTTTGAAAATAATTTTTATTTTTTAAATTTTTAAAATTTAAAAAGATGTATCGAGGAGAAAGTATTCTATGGTGTCATCAAGTTTCTACTTCTTCAAGAAAAGATCGAAAATAGTGATTTGTTGTTTTCAGTTTTTGGTTTGATTTTGAAAATATTTTTAGATTTTCTAAATTTTAAATAAATATATTTTCACTTTTATATTATTTTTTAAAAATAAAAAAACACTCAAATAATTATCTAGAATTGGCATCCGTTACTGCCACTGCTAATTTACGTAACTTGGAGTCAAACACGCCCTCTTCTGTTGGTTAAAGTTTAACTCATGTATTAGTAGTTTTTGGCATTGGATGACGGAAATTGTTTTCATAAGAAACTCCAAATTATTTAGTTATTAATTTAATTCGTATGCACTGTGACACTCATTGACACATTTATTCATTTTTATCACTTTAATGAGAAGATAAGATAATAATACTCCAAAACATTGCTAAAATTATTATATACTTGCTAGATATCAATTAAACTCTTATTTATTGACGTTTTAAATTTTAATATAATATAATTAATTTTTTGTGTGTTTTGTTTGACAAATGATTTAATTTGATTTACTTTTAGCTATTAGTATGATTGAGTTTTTTTTTTTACAAGAGAAAATCAGTTGCTTTCCATTAATATGATAGAGTGAATACAATTAGGAATATCATAGAAATAATTATTGATAGGATTCTTTAATGACGTCCTGGTTAATGCATGCGCAGCAAAATTAGCCCGACAATAAGCAAATTGAATATAAAAAGATGGATTACAAATAAGCATATGTCCTATGCTATCTACCAAAACTCAAAATTCAGTAGTGCTATTATTTCGGCTTTTGACTTGATTTACTAAGCCTTTGCAATCACTCTCAAAAATCACTACCGAGAATGGTAATTGTTCCACCCACTTCATAGCTTTAAACATGGCTAAAGTCTCTTTTTCTTGTACCTCCATTACAACATCAATCCACCCTGTACAAAATTGCCTTCTCCATCTCGAAGCACACAACCAAAACCTGATTTGCCACTATCATTAAAGAATGCAACATCAGTATTGCATTTCAACTTGCCTTGAGGTGGTTTCTGCCAATCTAAATCAGTAGGGGGGAACTAGGCAATTGTACCTGGTATTTTCTGCACTGAAGCTCTTCAAACACTTAAACACCATCTCTGAAAACGATTCTACATTATTCAGCAATGGCTCAATCCAAGACCATAATCCAATCTTTTCCCACATAACAATACTATTATGACAAGTAATGAAATAATGAAAAGAATTCTCCAATTCAATGCTATAGAAAAGGCAAATTGCTGGACAATGAATACCTCTCGTTTGGAGTTGAATCCGTGTAGGGAGACATTCTCTGCATACGCGCCAGATAAGAGAGTCTTGACCTTATGAGGAACTTCCAACTCATATATCATTCCAGTCCCCAGGTACTTGATTCTACTGAATGTTCCCAAAATGATTCATGAGTACCATCTTTGATTAAATCCCGGGAACTCCAAATGCTACGCCAGACAAGGCTTGGACCATAACCAAGATTGGAGTCCAAGAAATCCCCCAAGGAATAATGTTTACAATTTTGCTAAATTAGCGGTCAAAACTATTAACATTTTATTAATATGAATTGGGGCTCATGTTATCCATTTGTTGATGCAACATATTTTCATAAAAGGCTAGATTAATTTAACCTTAAACTACTTTATTTTAAAGTGTTGTCAAAAGATTATTTGAATCTTTCTCAAATCTCTAAGATATTTTTGTAAGAAAAGTATTAGGAACACACTCCTCTTAATGTATTCTTTTAAAATTTATTAAAAATTATAAAATCACAAGAAAGAATTATAAAATAACATGAGAGACTCAATTTTTTTTTTTAAATTTCGATAATTTTCAACCAATAAAAAAATGTTTAAAAAAGGATATTAAAGAGTGTCTTAGTATTTCTGTTGTTGCAATGGTTGTTTGTCAATATATTGATTTCATATTTACTTTGAAAAATCTCCATTGAACGAACACCTGTCTGTAATTTAGCGTACTTGGACGGGCTTCGACCTCTTTAATGAAAATTAAAAAATAATAAAAGAAGTGTATGTGTGTGTGCTTGTAATTCTAACTTGGCAAGGAATCCATCCATTCCAATCCATCATCTCCCTACAACGAAGACAGGGAGGGAATGAACGAACCTAAGAACAGATCTCACTTTATGTCCTTTTCAATTCACATACACAGACCAACCCCTAAATCTCCATAACACATTCATTCTCTCTTTCTCTCTAACTCTCTGGATAAGATCTTCAGATACAGAGGGACCCCACTTCCTCCATTAACATAATAACAATATCCATAACTTCTCAATACCAAAACTCAGAAGAACCCATATGATCTGGGTTGTTCCCGTGATGAAGACGAATCCTCGTTTCTTTTGAGGACTATGCTTTGGTCTGATCCTCCTCCCCTCGGCGCCGATTCTGGGTGTGAGCCAAAAAGCTTTCTTTTTTTTCGCTCCATTACCAATTCGTTTGTTTTTCTTTTCGGCAAAGTAGAAGATATTTGTGGTGAGTGCGGTGTGGTGGTTGGGTTGGGTTGGGCGTTAAATAAATAATGCTTTTCCGGTTTCGGTCATATGTTCGCATCAATGCATGGTTCCTGCTAGTGATGCTTTTGTCCTGTTCCTCTGTCTTTTTTTGGCGGCTATCTTGTCTTAATCTCTACATAGCAGATTCTTTCATTTGCTTTGCGTTTTTTTTTTTCTCTCCGGTGATTAGTTCTGTTGCTCGATCCATTTGTTTCACTGCATGTGTGTGGTTAGACACTTAAACTTTTTGTTTTTCTGCGGCAAATTGGTGGATTGTCTTCGATATGGTGTAATTTACTGTTCAATAAAAAAACAAAAAAACAGGGTATCAATCGGATTACAGAAAGAGACACTGTTTTCTGCAGATTTAGCCACCGATTTTTTTGATATATTCGAGGACTTTCTAGATTTATCTCCTTCACTCCCTCTTATCCTCTTTTTGTCTCTTCTTTCTTCAGGTTCGGACCTTTATTATTATTATTATTATTATTATTATTATTATTATTATTATTCGTTTCTTCGGTTCATCTATTATCTTTTGGTTTCCTGAATCCATTTCTTTCTACGGTTATCTTATCTTATTGGCTACCATCTTCCCTATCTTCCTCAACTGGGTTCTGCGTATTGTTTTAAGTTTAGGCTTGTTTCATTTTAGTATTTGATTGCTAATTTTATATTTCTGTATTCATTTGTTTATTTATTTATTTATTACTTTGTTTCATTCACGATTCTAGATGAGCTCTAAGGTTAGTGAGGGGGTTATTTCCTTTATGTTAGATTTAATCCCCTTCCCCTTTATCATGCTAATGTATAAATGGTTGTTGCCTTTTTTGTCCTCCATATGTCCAGATTTTCTTCTGTGAATTTGAACTGAATTGAATTCGCTTGGTTGCTGCTGGCTTCTGTGCTTCCTGTTTAACTTATTTCCAGTGGATTATTGTTGGCACAAGTTATTGGTCTAATTGAAATGAAAGAATTTGAGTGAAGAGGAGAATTAGACTGTCTGATCTGGCTATGGAGAATTCTTATAAGGCTAATGGAAATGGACCAACTGAGAATGGATACTCTGTTGCAAGGCATTCTTATCAACCCTCCTTGAAGGGGTCATTACCTTGGCTGGACATAAGGGTGTTTTATGTAAGAGTGTGCAAGTGTGAGCTTGATGATTCCACTCCTGGATTTCTTACACTGAATCATGTTCCTTTGAATCCTGACACTCTTCTTGAAATTAATGGTGTTCGTACTAGTATATATTCTGATGGGATGTCAACCCTTCTCAAGAGAGACAGGGTAGATAGAAAATCAGAAGAAGTGACATTTGTAAGCACTGACAGCATAAGGATGAGTGGTAGTGTCAAGTTCGAGGTGTTTGATAAAGATGTTCTGCTGCTTTCCGGTGCTTTAGAATTGTGTAATACCAATGGTGTTGTTGGGGAATCAAGTTATAATGGACAAAGGTGGAGTATGAACTGCGAGTCATATATAATTCCAGGCACCAGCTTCTTTAAGGGGAAACAATTGCTGTTGCCAGACTCAAGTCTCCCAACAATTGAGGTCTACATTGCGGGCTCCTTCTTGAGTACTCCAATTATCTTGACAAAAACCTTGCAGCTTTCTCAGAAAAAGCATGCAAAGAAGGGGGTGTTGGATGCAATTCCAGAGCATGAGGCCAGTGAAAATGGGAAAGATACTTCTTCAACCCTTTCTTTGCAGGTAATTAGTGCTTGTTCAGTAATGTTTTTGGTGTGCTTCTTATATTGTCCTCTTTTGCCATGTCAGTTCATCGGCCGAGTTAACTCCATGCCTGTTTTTGCGATGTCTGACTTTGCTTTTACTGCCTCAATGCACCTTGCAATTGAGTCATTTGAAACTTGAGATTGTTTAACAGATATTAACATTTGTGTCTGATGGATATCGGGGCCTCTGAGATTAGCAGATGGGACATACATAATATAACTATGATACAAATACAACTGAATAACCTTTGATCTGTGTCCGATGTTTTACTTTCCTTCTTAAAATTATTTTGTTCAGTTATGTATTGTTTTTTATGCATAGCTAGCTGTCAAGAAAAGGATACCATTAATGTCCATTTCTTCATTTAAGTTTGGTCCCCCCTTGACCACATCCAATTAGCTAACAGCAATACATACCGAGTGTTGAAATTTCTCCCCAGACAAGATGTGGAAAATTGATAGCCAAACCAAGTGGAATTTGAAAAATATCCACTGTTTTTCACAAATTATAGATCATCCTTCTTAATATTAACATGCCAATCCTGCAGGCCCCAGATTACCTTTACGACAAACATGAAGATGAAGATTATAACAGCGTCTACCCAGGAACAGCATATGCTGATGGAGAAGATGGAGAACTCTCATGGTTCAATGCTGGTGTTAGGGTCGGTGTTGGTATTGGACTTAGTGTTTGTCTTGGCATTGGCATTGGTGTTGGCTTGCTTGTTAAAACCTACCAAGGCACCACTAGCCACTTTAGAAGACGGCTGTTCTGATTGGTGCTTCTATTTAAGCTTAAAATACTCTGCTTTTTGTCCATCTCCCTCTTAATCCAAAGACAGCTAACCTTATTTTTTGTCCATCTCCCTCTTGATCCATAGACAACAGGTTAAATATCTTGTCCAACTGAGTGGAGGTTTTTTTTTGGCTTACTTTCTGTATGTAATATAGTTTATTTTTAGTGCAATTCTATGCGAGTTATGATATTAAGTAAAGCAGCAAGAAGTTTTCAATTATTTGCCCTGCTTATTTGAACCGGTGATAACATGATTTAACTTGGGGGGGGGGGGGGGCAGTTTTGATTTTCCTATTGAATATTAATCGTAATAATCCTCCTTCAACAAAGTAATAAGAAACTAGTTCCAAAATGTGTCTATGGTCTTAAAAAAAACTGTATTTTCCTTTATGACAATTGTGTTTCATATTCATTTATTGGTTGAATGGAATAAGTACAAGAGGAGTTGACTGGTCTGCCTACTTCATGGAATTGTGACTTTTTCCTTCTTCCCGGGCCAAATTAGTAGGTACCTTGCAATTTAAGCATGTTTGGATAGGCCTCAAAATCATGATAGGCCATGGTTAACTTTAAAGCCTCCAAACTTATCATTTTATTGATAGACCATGGTTAACTTTATAACCTCCAAACATATCATTTTATTGACAATTTCTTCGAGCATTTCAACAACAAAAAAAAAAAAATCCTCATCCACTTAGCTTTGTGTATCTGAATTTCGAGACTTTTTTTTTTTTCCGAATGAACTCATGTTATTAAAATTTTCATTCTGTTTTGTTGAGCTATAAAATTAATGGAGGAGAACTAAAAAAATGCAGGACTAAACATTATATAACATTGAATCAAGTATTATATTTTCTCTATTTTTTTCTTTAATTTAAGCTTCTAGGTCAAATATTACTTGTGAATCAACTACCTTTAATACTTTCGGATGCTTTTTTAAAAAAAAAATTGTTGGTGAAGGAAAGGCTACGCCCAAAACAAAACAACACTAAAATCCTATAAGAAAATAATAAAGTATCTGCCATTAAGGCACTAAATAAAATCAAGAGGAAACTTAAATATCCTAAACTGGCAGAGTGAGCTGAGATGCTTTGCGAAATAGTCCGCAATTTATAAGCTTTATAAGGACATGCATCCAGTCAACACACCGCTGCCAATTCCCTTATGAATATCCTGAATCATAAATAAGTTCTTCAAACAATAGTTTAAGTTATGACTGAAGTTTCATATACGCAAAGGCAAATAATAATAATAGTAATTGAGCTAAGTTTTTTGGAAAGTAGTTCAAATTTAAAATAAAAAATATTAAATCCATATTAAATTCGTAAATTTGAAACATTGTAATTGTACTTCAAGTGACGATTTTTTTTTTTTTTTGCAGCAGGTCAAATCAAGGCTGGTATCTTTATTTTGAGCCAAAATTTCTTAAGCAGCGTTTCACCCGCAAATCATGCAACGGCGAACCAAAACTTTAGAACTGAAAATCTTGCATTCCAAGGAACCCATTAGCCATTGGCCTCAAGACAAGAACTACGTATTTTGGCTGGTTTGATCCCTACAAGACAAGACATTTAGTTTCGATTTATATGTACAAAGTTAAACTTTCTGAACATAGTATTTACATATGAACAATATTTGACAACACGCGAACCAAACAGAACAGACATGTCATTGATCAAAGAGAGAATATGGTTTGAGGGGTCGGGCCGCACGGCGGAACCAGGTGTTGAATGCAGTGACCAAATGAGGACAATCTTCAACATTTCGGGTTGAAAAGCTGAGGCAGCGCTGCAGCAATTCTTGAGCATCTGACATGGGCAATGTGGAGATGATTCGCAAGAAGGTTTGTTCCAGTTCCAGATGCAATGATTTGTTGCTGGGTGAAACATTATCTTTGCATACAAGCAGTACCGGGAGCCAATCTTGTACGAGCTTCCTTCTCACCTGTCTAGAGGCGAGAATGGTGCCAGCAGAGACAGCATTGGCGAGCCTACATGTACACCTGAGAATAACAGCAGGAAGGCCAGGCACAATGTTCCTCCATGCATCATCACCAAACGCCCTCTGCAAATCAGCAGTGAAGCCAGCTTGCTCGCTCCATTCCCTGACGGCCACATCGGCAACCCTAAGCTCGATCATCCTCTCCACCAGCCACAGAAGATGCTTCCCATTTGTTGATGCCTTATGCAGATTCAGCCTCTGAATAGCCTCCGTCTCGTTCTGATCCCCTCTGAACACTGGACTCGAATAATCCTCCAACGACTCCTTCACCGTCTTCAAGCTCTTCCTGAACGCCTTCTCCAACACTCTCTTCGCCGTCTCCCTCGACGACAGATCCCGAAGAATCTTCCCCACGAAAGCCTTCACGAACGCAGTGTTGCCGTAACTGTTCATCGCCGAGGAAATCAATCCTTGCAGCATCGCTTCGCATGAGTCCTCTCCCGAAGGCCAAACCCTAGCCACCAGCTCCTTCGACTCTTTCTCGCTAAGGAAGGGGATTAATCTCACTACTCGCTTCTCTTCCTCCTCCGTCCACGGCACCGCCTCGAGGAAATCCACGCACCAGCGCACGCACTCCTCGAAGAGGAGTTCCAGTGCCACCGGTAACAGATCCAGCGCCGTCGACGCGCTGTCCACCGCGGCGGCGAAGTCGTTCGTGTAGAGAAGCTCCAGGACGATGAGATGCAACTGGATCGAGCCGGCGGCGGGAGCCACGCCGAGGTTGAGGCGGAAGAGATCGCGGTTGGAGGAGGATGAGTGCTCCGGCGAGTGGACGTGGCCGATCCACCGGTCGGAGAGGAGGGCGGAGAAGTATTTGGAGCGGCGGAGGACGTCGGAATGGAGGTAGACGTGGAGGTCGGAGTTGGAAACGGAGTCGGCGGTGGCGGAATAGAGCGGAGAGGAAGCGTCGATGAAGAGGCGGAGGACGACGTCGGCAGTGGCGGCGTCGTTATAATGGAGAGCGTCTTCCGCCGCGGGGGAGGGACGGTCGTCGGGCATGGGAGAGGAAGGTCGAGGGTTATGGGAGATTTCGGTTAGGGTTACGTCGGAGAGGGAAGAGATGGTGGCGAGTGTGGAGGAGGAACGGCAGGCTGCGGTGGTGCGTTGCCGCTTCTTGGGAAACATTGGAATGAAATAGTATATTTTAATTTTTGGGGTAAATTGGAAGGGAACGGATCATGATGATGCTCCAGACTGAGGACGGAGGGAAAGACAAGCGTTTCTTTCTTCAACTAGTCTAGATTTTTCTTTCCGTTTTTTTAAGAATCATTATCTTTCTCTCTTCTTTTTATAACAACACAAACACAATTACATAATAATATTTTTCTAGTTGAATTAAGCACTCAATAAGTATCCGTTGCATTTGATTTAACTGACTAACAGTTTACTTCATAAAAAAAAACTAATAAGAATTTGGTCTAGTTTAAATGTTATTAATGAAAAATAAATATATTAAGCAGGATTCGAATTAATTAAACTCTGAAATTATATATTATTTTCCAAATCCCGATTGGTATCATATTAAGGCACTTTGATTGTCCGCGTCATACTAAGATTAAGTTTATCTGTTAAAAAATGTGTAAGAATGTTTGTATTTTAATTTAATATGTTTGTGTGTGTAATATTTAATTTAAAGTATGATATCATCCACAAAATTCAAAAGCAAAAGCAACCTTGTCAGATATAGGTAAATGCATGTTAGTACTTAATTGGGTGAAAATATGTAGAAAAATTGTACCCTTTTGTTTATCAGCGAGGAGACACGGTGACTCATCATGAGCAATGAAATGCGACTCTAAGATAAAAAGTTTAATTTTAAGGAGTGAGTTGAGATAAGGTTGAAGTTAATGAAGATGAAATGGACCTATCTAGGAGCACCTACTGAATTCTTTTATTTTAATCATCAGAAAAATCTTATCCAAAACCCAGCACTGGACGGTTCTTTTTAGAGCACTAAGAAATAAACAAATGGAACAATCACGTGCTGCCACGTCTAAAACTAGAAAACGATAGCCTAGATAGTGGGTCCCTTGTTCGTTCTCGATTTCTGTTTTGATCAAGCTAATTCCTGCTTCAACCAAAATGTCTTTAAATTTTAAAACCAACACATTATGCAAGCGTCCACACTAACATGCTAAATGAATAGCATAGTGTTGGAATTTTCTATTCTTTTTATTTTCAGATTTTTTTTTTCTGTTGTGGTTTTTTATGGGAAGTGAATTTTTATATATAATTCATTTTTCTCTCATATTTAATCCTTATTTTTATAAAATTAAGCAACAAATAAGAACTTTCATTCTAATTGTTTAGATTCTAATTCTCGTTTTTATTGTGGTGAGCTCTCTAATGGACAGAATTTTATAAATAGAACAAGTTGTTTTTAGTTTTATATCACCAAAAGTCTGTTCTTTTTTACATAGTAATAACAAAGTTGAGTTGATGTCAGGTTCAAATTTGAGTTGCGATGACAGGAGGAGATACACATTTTGTTCTATTTAGCTCTCCGTTTAATCTAAATGTGTTGTTTAATTGTTTGGCATGTTTAGATCACTATATATGTGAATCACATTTGGTATTAAGGCCAGGTTTTTTTGTCTTGTGTTTTCAGATTTGAATTTGGGCTTTATATTTGAGTTTGTTTTAATTCATATTAAGACTTAGAATGATATTGAAATCGATTTTCTTAATTATCTGTAATTTAAAACGATAATTTAGACTTCATAAATGGTTGGAAGCCATCAAATTTCCATTCGGGTCCGTCTCAAGGTTGAAGACAATGTAAACGGCCTTTGGTTTCGTTTGATGCTACTGACGCGGGCTATTAACACAATCACATTTTGGAATCAGCTGTTGAATTTTAGTGCGGGCCATGTGGCTAATGTTTTTAATAATATTGCAAACATATTCTACATAATTCTCGTGAAGGCCCGTGTTAGCTTCGGCTAGCCCACGTTGCTTTTCAAACAATTTGAAGGTTTAATAATTGTTTGTATAAAAAAAACTTATACATTGCCTAGCCATATACATGTATTGCTATTAACGTTTTATGTGAAATACCTTAATCTCTTTAATTAATAATTAATAATATCATTATTTAATGTTGCTTATAATTAATTTATTTATATACTATATTGATTTAGTTGAGTTATGTGTTTAAATTATTTATTTATTTAGTTTAATTGTATTTTTTTTGTTTAAGCATGTAATATTATGTTAAATAATGTATCCGTTGTTTGATCTAAATATGTTATTCAATTGTTTGGCATGTTTAGATCAATATATATTTGAATCACACATAGATATTGCAGTTTTCTTGGGTGTTCTATTCCTGCCTCTTGTTCAGGGGAATTGATATTGTACTTTCAAAATTACTTTTAGTCTACTATAAATACATAAATATTAAAATATCTTTTTATTTTTTCCTCCCACATTGGCATCTATTCCATCTTGTACAATAAATCAATAGAATCATGTTGTTGTATAACTATTTATTTAGTAGAATTATATTTTTGTTATGTTTTTTTTTTAAGAAAAATGCAAAACAGAAGTTTGATTCTATTATAATTATATAAAAAAATCATACTTTCTTTGAATTTTCTTAATTGATCCCCACTTGCATGACGGAATTATTGTTTTGTTGTATATTTTTTCTACACACTTAGTTACACAACAAAAACACACTTTCGTTGAACTAGTAAGGGTGTGAAAAAATAGTACAATGGAATTTGTTGTATATTACACACTTTCGTTATACTTTTTTTGCACCCCTACTATTGGAGTGGAGTGGAAGTGTGTTTTCATTATGTATTGTTGGGAAGAGTATCTTTGAAAATTGATAATGTTGATAGAAGTCAAAAACAATGTAATTGGGGCCAATAGCAAACCCCTTGTTCAAGTTGTCCCAAGCCTTTTTGTTTTTCTTAGGTGGTTCTGTTCAAAGCTTTCTAATATGGGCCATAATTTGCATACGATACATTCTTATCTTCTCACCCCCTTCAACCCCATTTTTTCTTTTGTTTCGATTAAAATTGTTCTTCTATTTCTTCCTTCGCACCCCTTTCCCCCCATTCCCTTTCATTTTGCCTCCCACCCCATTCCCACATTATTCTCTTTTCCTAAACCACACACCTCCTTTCACGTCTTCCTTCTTCTCTTCCCTTCATCACACACCTCCTTTTATGGCACTCCCTTTTTTCTAGGGGTAGAAATGTGGACCTTGATTCGGCAGATAGAATGTGGCAAAAAAAAAAAGTAGAAGTAAAAGTAGAATTAAGTCTTGTATTTATAATAATTGATCTAAAAAATCACTTTGTAAAATATAACTGATGTTGATTTTTTTTTATACTATTGAGAGTTTGGATCTCTCTTATCTTTGTTGTAGAATTTTTCTGCGGTTGAAATCTCAATGTGTACCACATTTTCTTTCCTTTCTAATTATTGTGCAATGACTAATTAATGATTAAGATCTTTGCAAGATATTGTCTCAACAAAATTCAGAAGCAAATGATCGGTGATAGCATGATTACGTGGTTTCAATCTCCATTAGGTTGTAAGTGTCATGCTTTCTTCTCATCTAAGAACCATAAGCATCAAGGTTTTGTTTTTTCTTTCGCCAAACTAACTTAATTGTTAAGAAAAAAAAAATGAAACATATGCACAAAGACAACGAGAAACCGTACTCAGGATAGTTTTCCTTCATTTGAGTATTTACGAGTTAGGATTAGAAAACTTTTAAAAAACAAAACAATCGTAAACTAAACTAAACATGTGCATAAGTGGCGACATTCGAGGAAAAAATGAGACTAATCTTATTGACCCGTAATTTTTTGTCTGCTCCTCTTCAAATTTACTCGATCGGAAAGGGTGTTTGGGTGGACCGTAATTGTATTGTTTCAACTTTCAAAAGTTAAAATGATAATCATCATTTTCAGCACAATATTGGCAATTTGGCACATGGTACTTGGCATGCGCCATAATCGGAAAATAACACAGTGAAACATGCACGATGCACTGAAGGGGGGAATCATTACATTCAGGTGGCAAAGCATTCAAATATAATAACGTTAATAAAAGTTAATAACGTACAACTGTAAAACGCATATATATCAGGTTATTGTCTTTAGTTCATGTGTTGTAACTTAAACATCTCTGTTCGGTGAATTTCTTTCACTTGTTTACAAAGAATAAGAAAATATTACACCAGAGAAAAACCAGATATAGATACATGGACGGAAAGAATAACATTCTTAAATTAAATTCATGTTACTATATTATACAAATACAAATATAGAAAGACTACTTATAGGATGAAATTTAGGTTCAAAATTAAATGATGCAATAGGATGAAGTTAAATATGTATTTTTATGATAATAACTTTTATTTTATTTCCGTTAAAATAACAAGATGTTGAGACTTAGGTAATTATTATCTATTGATTAACATCCCTTAAATTATATAAGTATATCTATCTTTAACTATTATCATAAGTAAAAAATATTTGAATTGTTATTTTATCTTCTTTTTGAATTTTCACCTTATTGAATTATGCTGTGTTTCATATTGAATATCTATTTATAGTGTTTGTCTAAGTAACATTATCAGTCACATAGTTTACTATAAGTATTTGTATTAAATATCCTATTTTAAAGGTTTTCAAAGTCAATTTTTCACTAGGGCGTCTCCTGCTTTGGTCGGTTGCCTAAATTTGTACTTGACTTTAATCTATAAGTAATTTATCACGTATTGGATTTTGTGTCACATGTTCATAACATGTGAAGTTTCACATTTACCCTTAAACAAGTTTATACCCAATTTATAACTTTTAAGTTAGTCGTCATGTAGCAAGTTGTGTGACCGTGTATATGATGTGTGAGATTGATATTTATTCCAAAAGAATTGTTCTCGAGTCAATATTACCTCAAAGAGGCAATGCCAACTTACGAGTGTAAGGTTAATATT
This sequence comes from Glycine max, assembly GCF_000004515.6. Taxonomy (NCBI): domain Eukaryota; kingdom Viridiplantae; phylum Streptophyta; class Magnoliopsida; order Fabales; family Fabaceae; genus Glycine; species Glycine max. Next base: position 3,142,223 of record NC_038248.2, read on the forward strand.
TATCTCGAAACAAATATTAAGCACAAAAAATTATTTATTAATAAAATAATATGTTGAAATAAAAATAACATAATACATTAACATATCATGAGCAATACAAATTAATCACAACACCAAATTAAAAATTTCACACAATATTAAATATTTACTTACTTATATGAACAATTACTACGATTATCTCTTTCAATTATATGTAAAAAATTAAGTTTTTTATATGGTTTTAATAAAACAAAATAAATAATAATTTATAATATTAGAAACAAAATAAAAATTCACAACTGTTTAGAATAAACCAAACAAAATTTAACACAACATTTTCGAACAAAAAATCAAATCAGAGCAACTCTACAATAAAAAAAATATATATACAAAAATTAAAAAAAAAAAGAAACAAATCATAGATCCAGCCACAACTTCATAATATAATTAAAAATAAATAAATAAAGTCTCTATGGTTTTTACGACTTTGATAAGAAAAATATATAAAAAAGGAATAATTTTACAAGTATTAGGTTTATGACTTCATAAAAAATAGTGATAATGAGATAAAGTTATAACTTTGTCTGCGACTTCTATATTAATTCATCCACACATTTGATGATAAAAAGTTTTAATACAATGAAGAGTTCATTGAATTGTGAGTTATATGAGTTTGATTTTTCAATTTTTAATTGTTTTGGTCTTAGGTAAAAAATTATGAGTGTTTTTAATTTATTAAGTTAGAGATTAATTTGACTGATATTATATTATGTAATTATTAGGAAGAAAAGAAATTTTGGGCACTGAAAGTAATCGAAGAGGAGCTATCCCAAAACTTGACCCATCTTGAATTGGCTGAGCTGTATAGGATCGATGAGAGAGCTATTTATCTGAAAACATTGAATGATGAGCAGAAGGCAGCTACCATCAGTGTTCTATATTACATCTCATTTGGAGTCACGCAATTGCTTGCCCAACCTACACGGTTGCACTGCAGTAAAGTATACAATCATATAATCTATTTATTCATTACTATTTTTAACTCTCAGAAAATAAATAACCCCTTTAAATAGTCTAAATTAAATGAGCAACTCCTTCACCTCCTCAATTAAAAACTGATAAAAACGTCACTGCCTGAGCCTGTATTTTTTATATTTAAAACTGGGTCCATTAATTCTTATAAATGTCATATTCCCATACAAAAATCTTACACTATTAGTTGATAAATGGGCAAAATCCGAAAAACTCGTGTTTATTTTCGTGCTGGGGTGGAGTTATATGTTGGTGAAATTAATTGTCAAGCAAGAGAATATTGCATTCAATTAACAAATCGTTTGGTGGTGAGTTAGGTTACGTTTGATAACCACATTCACGTGGAATCACGATCTAGTCAATTTGACACACATATACATCCAATTGCGAGCTATTGATAATGGGGGTGATTATGCTCCAAGTAGTTCATCAGCTACAATTCAAAGTCCGAAATATTAAAACATGGAATAAATTAAATCACGAAGACATAGTTGGGTTAGCTCTTGAATTCCAAGTTCCACCTCTAGGTTTGTTTCTTTTTTAATCTCTCTCCCTAGGTTTGTCATGTAATGTTTATGTAACCTTCTTAAGAAAATTGCAAGTCCATTAAACACTCGTAAAAAAAATTAACAATTTAAATGTTATATTCTTATTATTTTTTTAAAATTATTATCAACAAGAATGAAAAAGGAAGAAGTATTAAATTCAATACACATACATTGAACTCTTTTTATGAAAGATAATTTTTTTCAAATTAAATATAATTATTATGAACTATAAAACTCTTTTTATGAAAGATAATTTTTTTCAAATTAAATTTAATTATTATGAACTATAAAACTCTTTTTATGAATACTTAATATAATTATATACTTAAAATTAGTTATTAAACTAGAATAACTCTATATCAATTAATCAACACTCAATAATAGAATTTTATTAATTATTACTACAATGACTACCTCCTCATATCTTTTAATGTTTTAGCATGAGAAAGGGTGGACTAATATCTAATCGGAGTGTGACCCTTTGGCTGTTCTCGAAGCATTCAAGTGTACAGATTTAGCTCCTTTGAGGTTCTTAAATAGGTGGAGAAATGTGTTCATCTAACATCTAATAAACTTTCATATTTCTCTCATTTTCAAGGAAGGTAATACTTGTGCAAGACAAACTTATTAATTTTAGTATTCACTGCTCCTCTCTCTCTTTTTTTTTTTGTTTTTTAATTACTGATGTTAATAGACTCAAGAGAGAAAATCATTAGATATGAAACAAAACCTAAAAAAATATTGATTTTTAATAAATTTTAATCAATTATAAAAAAGATTCTAAGAGAGTATTAAAAAAAATGTCACTAGTATTTCTTTTTTCTTAATAAGAAATGCTATTGACACACTCTCTCAAATACTCTTTTTATGATTGATTGTACTTTATTGAATTTTTTTAAGGTTTTATTTCTTATTTAATTATTTTTTCTTGATTTTATTAAATGAGAAGTAAAACCTATCAAAATTAATAATTTTTAATAAATTTTAATCAATCATAAAGAATATAAAAAAGAGCGTAAGAAAGAGTGCTGCTAATATTTGTTATTTCTTGTTAATAGATCCATAACTAATCTTTCTTCTTATAGGTTTAGATATTACTTAGTGATGTTTTGCTGCTCATGAGTTTAGTTTGGTCTTCCATGTATGTTTTTTGCTCTTTTAATCTAATTGGGGTGCCTCAGCGATTTAGGGATTGGGGTTAGCCTAGCTGGGATGAGTCCCCTTTATCTAGCTTAGGCTTCCTCAGTTAATTTAAAAAAAAAAATATTTTTTTTCCTCAAAACATTTGATGTTTTAAAATATTAAAATCTAATTAATGCATTTTTTCAAATATACTTAGTTAATACTTACTATTAGTGATACAAGTATAAAAATCAATGTATTAAATAAGATCATTTTAATCCAAATAGAAAACGCCAAATTAAAAAATAATAATAAAGCGTGTTTGGAATAAAAACAGGAAGTAATTAATTTGAAATGGAGCATATATAAAAATCACGTAATAATGAGGCCTCCTAATTACCGTCACACAGTCTCCTGGTCAGCGTAAGGGCTAAGGAGAGGAAATGGCATTCTCGTAACCCAGAAAACAACAACAGAACATTACACACCCCTTTGGTTTGTGTTTTTCAAACACAGCAATGACAGAGTCGGCAGGGCCAAGTGTGAGTTTGAAACTTGTTGTGTTAGTAGCTATTCTAGTCGTCTCCGCGTTGCTGATTCTGCTTCTGATCTTCTTCCTCTGCTTCCGCAAGACGCGGAACCTGGCGGCCAAACACAGCTCAGGGAGCATTCCTCTGGTGTCCAAGGAGATCACCATGGTCAAGGCCTCGGATCCGAAGAAGATGGAGGAGGCGGAGGTCAAGGTTGAAATTGGTGGGGCCCAGCACCACCAAAGCAGCGAACTAGTGTCGGGGGAGGATCCCGATATAGGGTGGGGCCGCTGGTACACCATTTGGGAAGTGGAACTCGCCACGCACGGGTTTGCGGAAGGAAATGTTATTGGAGAAGGAGGCTACGCCGTTGTGTACAGAGGTATTCTGCACGATGCTTCGGTCGTGGCTGTCAAGAATCTTCTCAACAACAAGTATGTCACACATGCCCAAACTCCACACTTTCTCTAATTCTCCTACATCTTTTTTTCTCTACTAGGATTCCTCCAACAATTTTCGACCACCTGCATTCATTTAGCATCAACATCTAATTTCATCCCTCAAAAGGAAATAACCTTTTATTTTTTATTCTCAATTATTAGAAATCAATAATCAATACACCATTTTATTTTCACTTCTAACTGCTGTTACAGTTTTTTTTAAACAAACCATTACGTAAAATAAAAAATTATACACACAGTTCTTTTTCAAGTTCAGTTCAGGCACCGAGTGACTATTTTGCTCTCCAATTTTGGAGTATTACTTATTCTTTTAACTGATTGTTAAAGTGATTTTTTTTAATGTAAATAGTCCTTACATTATTATAAATCGTGTTCAGAAGTTCTTCAATTATTGAAGAATATTTGCAATTAGTCTCGGAACATTAATTAATCAAATATGTCAATTTAAAGATTAAATTGATAAGTATGCAACACTTGAAATATTATTTATATAGATTTTATTAGATTACGGATTTTATAAGTGAAAAAGTAATAATGGGTCTGGGGACAATGATTTATTACTTTATTCTATTCGTTATTTTAAAATATGTATGTACAGTGACAAAGTTTTGAGTAACTCTGTTTCTTTCTTCGTTTTCTATGTCAATGAGAGATGGCCTGCACTTTTTACAACCCCGCCCCTGTTTCCACAAACTTATTTGTAATCCAAATGAATTAGTACATGTTTGGATGAAAGTTTGAGAAGCTCAAAAAAACTTTTATTTCTAAAATAGTATGGGAGGTCATCTCCCAAGAGTTGTTCCGTTGTAATCTGTTTTCTCTTTGGGCTTAGCCCGGTTGATTATAAAAAAAATAAAAATAGTTGTATAGTACTAACAAATTCTTCATTTTTCCCCTTGGAATTCGAAAATGTGCAATGCAATTTCTAAATATCCAAACATAGCCTTTACCGGGAAAAAAAAGTGATGCGTGTTTGGTGGCGGATTATTTTACTTTTGAGAAACAATTCTTTACTTTTAAACGCTATTTAAGAGAGTTTAAAAAAGTACTAATAATGATTTCTCATCATTTAGGCGTTCTAAAAAACTAAAACTATAATAATGGTCATGTGCTTCTCCTCTATTTTGTTTATTATTTTTATTTTCGTTTTATTTTAGGCTGGGTAATAATGTTAGTTTGTTGTTTTTCTCTTTACTTTTTGCTTTATTTATTATGTTGTTCGTATATAATTACTGTGCTCTTTTTCTTTATCAAATCCCCCCCAAAACTTTATTTAAGCAGGGGGAAATAATTATTTGTCTTCGTATAAGTTACATGAACCAATCGCTTTATGTGTTTCGGGATTTGTGACTTGTATGCAAATTCAAAAAGAACTATTAAATAACGGCAACTTCATACTACTCCATTCATTCAACAATTTCTTAACATTGTCACTTAAAAATTAAAGTTGTCGCTACCTAAATATTTGACTTTTCCATGATAAAAAGAACTATTGGCACAACATTGTGCGAAATGCTTGTTTCTCGATCCAACTAAATTTCTCTCAAGTTTCCTGAAATAACAATGCTGCATCTTTAGTATGTTAATTCAGTGTGAAACCTTTCTGTCATATTCCCATCTTATTTGAAAATTCATGTGCATTATTATACGTAACTAGGGGTCAAGCTGAGAAGGAGTTTAAAGTGGAGGTTGAAGCTATTGGAAAAGTAAGGCATAAAAATTTGGTTCGTTTGGTAGGATATTGTGCAGAAGGTGCTCGAAGGTATTGTTCTGTTTACATGCCTGTTATAATGTTTTTCAGACGATAAAAGTTCAGAATTCCTGTGATTTTTTTTAAATGACACTTTTACTTTCATTCAGGATGCTTGTTTATGAGTATGTTGACAACGGAAACTTGGAACAATGGCTGCATGGTGATGTAGGACCAGTTAGCCCCTTGACATGGGATATTCGAATGAGAATTGCTATTGGGACTGCAAAAGGGTGTGTTTAATGTTCATTGAGTTTTCTTTCTCCTTTTACTGTGATTTGCTTATGTTTATCGGGTTTCATGCTCTGTAGTCTGTATCCATGATTGTTCCATTTTATGTCATCTTAATCATGCTATCTTGACAATTAATTTTTCTACATTATGAAACAGTTTAGCCTATTTGCATGAAGGTTTAGAGCCCAAAGTTGTGCACCGGGATATAAAATCCAGTAACATTCTTTTAGATAAAAACTGGAATGCCAAAGTATCAGATTTTGGACTAGCCAAGCTCTTAGGATCTGAGAAATCCCATGTGACTACGCGTGTAATGGGAACATTTGGGTAATTTGTTCTTTCTCAAGGATCTATGTTACTTTTCAAGTTCTATAGATGATAATCATCTCATGATTTCTTTCCGCTAATTTTCTGCAGATATGTTGCACCTGAGTATGCAAGCTCGGGTATGCTTAATGAGCGCAGTGATGTGTATAGCTTTGGAGTTCTTCTCATGGAGATAATCACAGGAAGAAGCCCCATTGATTATTCAAGACCACCCGGAGAGGTGATTCCGGGTTTTGTCAATGTTTTCATTAGTTCATTCCATAAGAAACACCATCAAGTCTTACCTATGTTTTTGTTTATGTTCCTCAGATGAATTTGGTAGATTGGTTTAAGGCAATGGTAGCAAGTCGTCGTAGTGAGGAGCTAGTTGATCCTTTAATTGAGATTCCTCCCCCTCCAAGATCTTTGAAGAGAGTTTTATTGATTTGTCTGCGCTGTATAGACATGGATGTCGTTAAGCGACCAAAGATGGGTCAAATTATTCATATGCTTGAGACAGATGATTTCCCCTTTCGTTCTGTAAGCACTATACTCCAGCCACTCTTTATCAGTTTCTCATAAAGATGGCAAACATTCCCCTTAAGCACAGTTGTGCAATGGATTTATCTGTTTAAAAAACTAAAATGCCATTTCATCTTCCTGAAATGACTAACTTTAACTTGTTAAACAGGAGCTACGTTCAGTTAGAGAAAAAGATCCTGTGCCTTCTCATGCAGATGTTTCCATTAAAGTTCCTTATCCACCAACAAAGCATGCAGAAACCGTAGAAAAATCAAGATGGAGATAATTGTTTGTAATGTTGGTCATCCAACTTTGGCGATCCATTTTTTCTTATTTGTATTAGGATTTCGTGATGTTTTATGAACGAGTTTTGAGTCTTTGTGCATATCTTATACGTTTTAGTTTTTTCCTTTCAGGTTTCAACACCATTTTGTTGTATTGCATTATCTTGGGAACTGAGAAAGAGCATGGCTTGTAAATACGCACCTCACTATCTGTCAATTTTGTTTGTCTGCTTGTGGACACATTCAAGGAACTTTAGTGCATGTTTGTATTCATGTAGGATCATTTAAAATCAGGCTGAAATATTATGATTTTAGGTAGAAAATCGCACAGGTATTGTGTTGAAGAATTAATTGACTTTAAAATGATTTATAGTTGAAGCAACTTTAATTTACTTTGTACTAAATTCAAAATCTTATATTAACTTGTTTTTAGAATAAGAACGTTATAAATTATTTTATTTCAAAATTAATTTAATTTAAAATCAATTCTGTGAATGTTCACTCAAACATATACTTAAAGTTATTGATTATACTTTCTATTTGTCTGGAAGGGATATGAGTATCAGCTTCCTTATGCATTCAATCCCTCAATCCATTTGAAAATATTAAGTGGTCTTGGACTATATATATATCATGGTATCTACTAATTTTTTATATAACCCATAGTTCAGTTCAGTGTTATTCTCTCTTGTAAATTATAAACTTGAATATGTATCACATAATGGATAAAGATTAGTTGGAACTACGAATAAGTTGTAGTCTTGGACTACTTAATTTCTCCAGCCCCATTGACAGAATACACAAAATATGAAACTTTGCTTAATTATCTTCACAAAGAATATAGTGCCTCGTGGACTGAAAAAGAAGTTTAGAACGTTGTTTCATGCTTGGAAGTTGGTACCGTTAGAGAATCTTGCTGGCGAATTAATCTTACCACCAAATATATATCTCCAAGATGGCATGTACAATATGTTGCAAAACCCCATTATCTACCATATATATTTAAACCTTCAGCCGCGAGTCCAATCTTCTCACACTGCCTTAATAAAACAAATTTTATTTAACTTGCATACTTTTTCAGGATTCCTCACCTAAATACTAGACTTGTTTAATTATCTTTATATATCAGCCTGTTATGATACTCCCAACAGTACTATCAACAATGATAGCTCTGCTACGTTTGATATTGAACCCAATTTACGAATCATGGTATTCCTTAACTTCCACGAAGTTCCTGCCTCTGAAAGCATGATTCGTCGCAGGTTGCTCTTGTAAGGAAAAGAATTGCGTTTCTGGTTCGTAGTAATTATTACCCTTGCATAATGCATGAGTTGTCGGGGCATGTATTAATCTTCTTTGGAGTACTGAATATATTGACTAGTTTGTAACGTGATATAGTTGTACGACTCTTAGAAAAACATAATTAGCATAACGCCACCAAAGAGAAATTGACTACACTTGTGTTAGCTTGTGCTTGTTTTCAAGTTCAATTCCTTATGCACGTCTCAAATCACATCAAATAAGATAAATGAGACAGAAGCTACGTACAATTGTAGCTCTAGTTTGAGTTACGTCTTATTGTTTAATTATGTGTTTGGTTTTCAGTCTCATGCCAGCTAACGTGTCTATGCTGAAGCCAATAAGCGTAGCTTATGCGATTTTGACATGAAACTTAACATAGACGTATAATCAGCGTGTTACCAAGCATTGGTTAAAATGCAAAAACCAAACATGTACTTTGTCATTTAATATCCGCATTGTTATAGATGAAGAAATATGCTCGTTATGTAGAAATAGAAATATGCTCAAGTGAACACCTAATGTAAGCTCAACCTTTTCGTGTTTGTCTGCTTGTGCATTTTTTACCCATACCTGTTTAACATCATTTCATGTTAGATGAGTTAAAATACACGGAATGAAATTATTTCTTCTAACTTCAAGTCTTGCAAATCATTTCTTAATGAGGCAAAACCAAACACCCACTTGACCACTTCAAGTGTTGTTGCAAGTTATTTTCAATTGAACAATCTGGATTCAAGAAGTTGAGATTCGATTCCAAATTAAAATAACTTCTAATGGACTTCATCATGTGAATAAGTCATTTCTAAAAAACTCTTCAAAGTATACGAGTGAAATTCATTGGATATTTTTTTAGTGATGTGGTATATATTAATAATAGATAATATATTAACATTATTCATTCATTTTTTATAAATGTGCATCGGATTCGTGTTGAAATAAAAAAATTGCATTGTTCACTTCTAATGTTCAAGTCTTTACTCACACCCAATACAAGAGCCCAATTGCCCAATCCTAATAGAACGAATACATTATAAGAGAAAGAAATGTTTGTAACATAGGAGTATAGTTTAATCAGTTTAATCAACATACTTTTTTCTTATTAGTAGTAGTTAAAATTCTTTAAGATTTATAAATTTTGTGACTACTATTTCTCATTCACCTTATTTGTAATAAATTTTAATCCATAATAAAAAACTGTATTAAATAAGATAAATTAAAGAGAACATGTTATCAAATGTTAGTACTTATTTAACAGAAGAGTGTTATTTTTACAGAAATTTAATAGAAGAGTGTTGGCAATACAATTTTTTTTAGTATATTTATATCAACACTTTTTTTATTAATTAAAAATTATATACAACACCCATTAATTAAAAGTGGAACCTGCAATTAATAATTTTACTAGAAAGTGTGCTATTACCCTTTTCCGTTTATGATTGTTCATTACTTATTAAAAAGATTGGGCTAAAGAAAATGACACGTGGGGGCCATAAATTCCCTCCTTTAATTTCATTCCCCTCTCCATTCGCATTATTTTTTCTTTTTAAAAGGGTTAACGGTTCCATCATCTTCATCTGGTACCAGATCTGTGCCATTCATTTCTTCTAGCCATGGACGAGAAGCTCATACAGCGGTTAGAATCGGCGGTGTTGCGCTTGGAGTCGCTATCCTCTGGACTCCACCCCTCCGCTTCACAATCCGGCGGCGCCCACGCTCCCGATGCGGCGCTCGATCCCTCCGTCGTCGCCTTCGCCGATCTGATCGACCAGTACGTCGGTAGGGTTTCCGGCGCTGCAGAGGTTATCGGCGGACAGGTCTTGGGTGTCACCAAACTGGTGCAGGAAGCTTTCAATGTTCAGAAAGAGCTTTTGATTAAGCTCAAACAGACTCAGGTTCGTCATTGCTGAATGTTCGTTTTGGTGGGGGATTAACGGATTTGAATTGTTGCATTGCACATGAAGATGATATTGGTTTGTTAAAAAATTAGTGATGATATTTTAGTATGTGTACTAGGCTACTAGCTACTTTGGTAATGGTTCTGGAATAGAGTCTGATACTGATTGAATAGAATGTCGTGGCATGCTTCGTCTGTTTTTTTTTTTTTTTTTTTTTTTTTCGGAATTTTATATATGTATTTGAACTTCAATCTCTGATTGTTGTTGTGGATTGTGTGGATTCGATGCATGTTTTGCCTGTGTCATGTTTACTAGACAAAAGGTGGAGGTTCTGTGTTTCGCGGGTTTTTGGATATACCATAACTTTGAAGCCAAATCGAGAATCAGCTGCTTGCTCAGATGAATAAAAGAGGAGTTAAAGAAATGGTCATGTCAGTTGCTAGACAGAATCCAAAATAGACTAACTTAGCATAGTTTTTTTATGCAGTTGAGGCTGCTGTCATTTTGGAAGTAATCCTTTTATTCTTTCACGCTTGTGTATTTTTGCTGTTAAATTTGCGTTACTCTTAATGGACGAACAATGTGTCCATTTGCGTTAAATTGTAGAAAAATAGACGGACGATAAAAGAAAAAATGTAGAAATTTTTTATTTCAAAATTGGGATTGTGTGGGCATGATAAAATATTGACGTCAATCCTGGTGAAATTGATGTTAGGGGTATCTACGTTTAAACTAATTGACACAGCTTCAAGTACCAGGAAAGCAACAGAACCTTCTCAGCCGGGAGAATCAATTCTACAGTCTCAAAACTTGTGATAATCAGTTGTGTAAAATCAGTTATGATAATCAATTTTTGAAAAATGCATGATGCTGCCTTGTAGGACTAGGATGGATTGCTATAAAATAATTACAAGACTGTTTATGGCCAAGACAAATTGAATTTAGTTAGTAGAAAAGAGAGCACATATAGTTGCTCATGCTGTAAGGTTTTATTTTTTTAGACTATATGTCCCTAGTGTTTGTAAATGCTGTGTTAATATATCTTCTCATAATTTATTGTGCAGAAGCCTAACCTCGCTGGGTTGTCTGAATTTCTGAAACCATTGAATGAAGTGATCACAAAAGCTACCAAATTGACAGAAGGAAGGAGATCTGATTTTTTTAATCACTTAAAGGCTGCTGCTGACAGTCTCTCAGCTCTAGCATGGATTGCATATACAGGGAAGGATTGTGGTAAGTGATGAATGACTCTTATATAGGATGAATCTTTACCATTCAGTGTCTTATGTTTCTTCTGTTTTTTCAAGGTATGAGCATGCCAATTGCGCATGTGGAAGAAAGTTGGCAAATGGCTGAGTTTTACAGCAACAAGGTATTCTTGACACCTGCCAGAATCTTGTTAATTTGTCTTGGATAATTTTCATGATGCTCCTCTCCCCTTCACATTTAGGAGGAAAATATAAAGGAGTCCTTGCAAGTGATCTTCCTTGATAATTTTATCAATTTGTAGAATATCCTTGCATTTTTCATTTTTACTTTAAAATGCATGTCTATTGACTTTCTGAACTTAATGAATGAGAATTGAGAAAGGAAATGAATTATGATTAACTACCTTAATGATTATGTGCTTAGGCTCAGTAATTTGATTTTAAATGCTTGATTTTAATTTGATCAACATTTACATATGGAATGCTGTGTGTTGATCTTGCACTAGGCTCCTAGACTTTTCGTTGCACTTTCCTACCTCATATTGCCTGCTATTTCATGAGTAAAGGATAATGATTTTGCCTTACTTTTATTGTAATAATAATTAGGTGCTTGTGGAGTACAGAAACAAAGACCCAAATCATGTTGAGTGGGCCAAAGCTCTCAAAGAGTTGTATCTCCCTGGATTGAGAGATTATGTCAAGAGCTTTCATCCTTTAGGCCCTGTTTGGAGTCCAACAGGAAAAATAATTGCTCCATCAAAAGCTTCTGCTCCTGCTGCCCCTCCCCCTCCACCTGCTTCTCTCTTTAGTTCTGAATCATCTCAGGCTTCATCTTCTAAGCCTAAAGAGGGGATGTCTGCTGTTTTTCAACAAATCAGTTCAGGAAACGTCACTTCAGGTAGATTATTCTTATTACATTCTTGATTGTAAACTTTATAAATCAGTTAAGGAAATGTTCAGCATTTATGAATGATAAACTTTATCTAATAGGTTTGAAAAAGGTTACGAATGATATGAAGACTAAGAATCGCACCGATAGAACTGGAGTTGTTGGGGCTATTGAAAAAGAAACTCCTGCAAGTTCACGTGTGTTTTCTAAAGCTGGACCTCCAAAATTTGAACTTCAAATGGGCCGCAAGTATGTTTATATGTGTGATGGAGTTGCAGTTACTATATATGTATAAAAGTCAATGCCAATGATTTCACTATTCCATCTCCCTAACCTAATCTCTACCACTGCAGATGGGTTGTTGAGAATCAAATTGAGAAGAAAGACTTGGTCATTGAAGATTGTGATTCAAAGCAGTCTGTATATATTTATGGATGCAAAAACTCTGTTTTGCAAATTCTAGGTAGTCCTTCTTTCTTTTCTTCTCCTATTTGCTATCCAACTTATCACTTGGTCAAAAGGCTATGGCTAAATCACTTCAAAACAATTTGCAGGCAAGGTCAACAATATAACAATTGACAAATGCACAAAGATTGGAGTTGTATTTAAGGTTTGTTAGACATGAGAATTTGATATTTAATAATATTATTCTTACTGAGATGCAAATTCATTTCTGTTTTAAAATGTAGGATGTTGTTGCAGCATGTGAGATTGTAAACAGTAACGGGGTTGAGGTTCAATGCCAGGTACCTAGACTCCATTCTCCATTTTTTCCCCTCACTCCACAACAACTTCCAATGCTGTTGGCATGTTAGGTTGAATATGATATTATTCTTCCTGAGAAATATTTTAATAGTTTTACTGATCTTACTAATGATATAACTGGTGAGATGCATAGCATAAAAGTTTAATATTAATACTCAATGAATACTTGTTACGTCAAATCTCATTTAGTTTTACTCATGCTCGCTTTTACTAATCACAGGGTGCAGCTCCTACAATTTCAGTGGACAACACTTCTGGCTGCCAGCTATATCTGAGTAAAGACTCTTTAGAAGCATCCATAAGTACAGCAAAGTCAAGCGAGATCAATGTATTGGTTCCTGGTGCTGATCCTGATGGTGATTGGGTATGTTTTTTTGTTCTTACTTCCTATTATATTTTTTGATACTGAAAAGTTTGGTTCCTCATCATCAACAAGAACTTGTATAAAAGAGCCTTCTCTTATTTCCCCCTAATTTCTTGTAGATAATTTTGATATTTTAACCAGTAAAAATTGAATATTAGAGTATGTTTTTGCTATCACTATTGATATTGATGTTGTTTAGTACAACTTAGAATAACAGTGTGTAGCAGCCAGCCCCAAAAATGCTATTATGGGATTGCAGAAAGTAGGATCTCTGCTAGGTTAAATATTATAGTCAAACTAAATAATTAATACTCCACATATTTACTCACAAAAAATTAAAATCAAAGAAATTCATGATAAATAGTAGGTCATAGTTTATTGACACAATCACCATCAATCTAGTAATGAGGAACATAGGAATGAAGTTAAAATGAAAGATGATGGTGAAATTAATATATAAAATCAGAATGCATTAGATAAAAATTAGGAGAATGTGAACTGTGAGGTATGAAGGAAGAAGAAAGAACAGACCACAAAACAACAACAAAGCCTTCTCCCACTATAAGAACAGAATGGTACACAGAAAAAAAAAGAATGTAGACCTGTAAAATGTGAAGAAATAAGAAAGAACAGAGCACCATAATAGCACGCTATTGACTACTTTCAGAAGATGTTTTGCTTCCCACCTTAAGTACCATGTGCAATCTGAATTTGTTTACCTATCTTCATGTCTCATACAGCAGTGGATGAAATCCATCTATATTTAGAATCTTATTTAAAACATTGTAAAATTACATGTGGCTTACTGGCTTAGTTTTCCTAAAAATGTTTAATTGGATGCATGATCTTTGGTTAGATATTAGTGGACTAAGTCAAGTGATAAAAATTCCAAATTTTAACCACTTCTTCTGTTTCAGGTGGAGCATTCTTTGCCACAACAATACATTCATTTGTTCAAGAATGAGCACTTTGAAACAACTCCTGCTGCTCATTCTGGAGGTTAAATTGATTGCCAATTTGGACTTTTGGAGTCTCTATTTATATTTAAATCGTTTTGGAATACTGTGGGAGTGGCTTCAATTTGTTGTTTCGTCAATTCATTTACAAACACAGTCATATATATAGGTTTACCGTATACTTGCTGCTTATTCTAGTGATTTTTCCATGGGTTTATTGAACCATTGGAATCATCCATACGGTTTTTTTTTTTAGTAGTTTTCTTCTGATTGAGCGTGTTTTTGTCGTAAGTTGCATTATGCAATTGGTTTTTTTAGCTTTCAGAGGACATCTACATTTGTCTGAACATGTTGGTTTGATTCTGGTGCTTTTGCATATTTGAGGATAGAGCAATGATTATGTACTCAGGTGCATTCGGAAAGATATTTGTGTATCTGTTTTTTTGAATCGATTAGTCCTCCCAGTTTGTATTGAGAAAATGAAACGAGTTGTGAACTTTCTCTTGGCTTCTGCTTACATGTTGGTCAATATCTCTCTCTCTCTCTCTCTCTCTCTTTTTTTTCTTTTTCTTTTGAAGAGATGTTGATCAATATCTTAAATATGTAATATGATGACAAAACTCGATAATGGATCTGTACGCAGCTTAAGGGTTATATTCTATGTAAAGGTGTTTTGAAAAAGTAGTTACAATGCAGTTCTGGAAAAAAAAAATTGGGCTAACTTGAAAGCTAAGTTAATCATGGCTGAATATCTCACAATTCAATAATTTAAGATACATTAGTATTTTAGTCCGACTATTATATAAGATAAATATTTATTTTTATAAATTAGTCCGACTTATATATATATATATATATATATATATATATATATATATATGTTATAATAAACAGTTCAAATAATATTACAAGGCTATTTTAAATTAAAATAAACAGAAAGTTAAGACTATTATTATGTAAATAGATAAAAATAAAAGAAAGTATTTTGATGTTGTTGAGGTTTTTTTTTTTTTTTTTTTTGCTATTTGAGAAAGTAGTATGTGAAATGCACTTTTAAATTAGAGATGGGAGACCATGGAGTTCGTAGATCAATTTTCACTATTATATTTTAAATTTTTTATAGTATCATTTTTATTTTATTCCTTTGTTTTTTTTTATTGTGTTTTTTTTTTCAATACTAGTGTTGACAATAATGGATCTAATAAATATAATCTGGTCGTGAATAAATTGATCAATTTAATGGAATTATTCTACCTTAATCAGTGATCTTAAATTTAAGTATTAAATATATAATTATGTTAAACACTAAAAGGAAGATATTGTCATAAATCTACTTAGCATGAGGAAGATTGATTATCTAGTGAAAGATATTTGTGTGAGAAATTTCATTATAATTTGAGATTTGACTTTTCTAAGATAAGAATAGGTAAAATAAGTGATCTTTATCTTAGTCATTGATGAGAAAATTAAAAGGTAATATATTAATATTTTAAAATATCTATGGTTTATTATGTATGTGTACATGATATTAACCATTGATATTCTCATCAACAATTGAGATAATATACTGTTACCTTCTAAAGTGAATTGCTCATTTTATTAGAGGAGCTGGATCCTACAACTTACAATACAAGATATAGGATAGATAAGATAAATAAATAAGGAGGTGTTTGGACTTGTTTTATTTTTAGCTTCTCTTGTATTTTTAAAAGTATAAAGTTCTTTAATCACGTTGAGCTTGATTTAAGCCTAATTCGATTCAGCTCAGCATAATTCCATGCCTAATTCTAAGTAAGTAGTGCAGAGAAAACCAAAGGGGAAGGAGGAGAAGGAAACAAAATGAGAGACAGCGAGAGGCAGACTCCATGTGACTTGATCCATTTTAAAAACAATTATAGAATCACACAAGAAAGCCGAAAACCAACTCTATAACTGTTAATTAGTTATTCGATCGGTGACCTGCTGCTCCAGAACTAACAGATTTGTATGCTTCCACGAATAGAACCACATAGTCGTTGTGAGTGTTTTTGATAGCAACATTTGTTGCTAAAAATATCAATACTCGTGTTTGTTATTTTCCCATATTTGAGTACAAATAACTATCACTGTGGCTATAGTTTTCCTCTCGATTATATTCAAAATGCAGGCATTGCATGGCAGTTGGTAGGAATTTATAATATTAACAGTGTCTAAATCTTAAAGAATTATGATGGTTTGATTAAAGAATTATGATGGTTAGATTCAACAATAATCCTATGTTTGAATTGAGGATTTAAAAATTTCTAAGAAATTTAAATACACAATATTTTAATTGTCTTGATTTAAATTTTTTTCATTATGTAAATATTTTGTTTGGATGAAACAATTCAATTTTTTGTATTTAAATTTTTTTGTTTGGATAAAGTAATTCAATTTTAATAAAATTCAATTTTCATTTTACTTCTAATGCCAGTGAACCCCTTGTCGTTGGTGTAGATACCTCCATCATCTTCCTTAATACCGCCAATGTCACTGATAATCCCAACCGCCACCACATCCTCCTTTTTCCACCAGTGCAAACTAAGCTCCTTCACATCTTCTCCAAATCGATTCAACATAGACATTCTTTCATCCTTACCTCTTCATTAACTGCATCCAACAACCCATTACGAACCATAGGTTGCCATGAAGAAATCCACGTCACAGATCTTTCATCACATTGCATGATTAGAACCTTCATTTCTCTTTATTGTCCTAGAATCCTAACAACAAATATACAAATATCATATTGTTTCTTCTTTTAAGATATGTGCTCGAAAATCTATTTCCTCTCCCTCCGATGAGATCAAGGTCTTTGTCGCGTTTACAATGTCTCGTGCCGCTACGACTATGGTGCCTTGCGTCGTTATCATGTGGCCAAGGTGGTCATGGCGGCAACGAGAGAAGTCAATAGAGAAGATGTGAGATGCTTGGAGTGCGGATCTGTATAGAGCGAGTCACGACAATGGCAGATCCATGATAAAGACAAAGCAACGACAATGGCGGACTCCGCGTCGCTCGAGGCTTGACACCGTCGATCTCTAGATTTTTTTCCATCTTTGTTCTTATTAGTTCGATTTAACACAAAGCCTCGTGTTTGAGCAGAATCTGAACCACAACGATGTGAGTTTCGTTGAATCTTCATTGCAAAGTGTGGGTCAAGTGTCACCACTGTCAAAGCTGGAGAGAATTTTCTCGACGACTCCTCCGCGATGATGTGTTACTCCAACCACCATGAGCACTTGGGTGTAAGAGAACAAAGGGGCCTACGTGAGAGTAGAGAATTTGAAATTCTTACCATTTGTGTGTAATTTTAATTCATACCATTTTAGTTTATTAAAATTCTTTTAAAAATTGATGTCATTTTAAATTCTTTGAAATTCAATATCCAAACAACTAAATTATGAGAGCGATATTTAAAATTCATTAAAAAAATGAATTGCCTTATTTAAATACCCATTCAAACATAGAGTAAACTTATTGAGAAATGAAAAAAAAGCTTGATCCTATATGTAACAGTTGATTTTTTTTTTATCAATGATTATTCCTTAGCATTTACAACACATATTCTTGGATACCTTCTTCACATCTTATCAATAATAATACCAGCGATCTAATTAAAAATAACGATAAATTGTAATTCAAGAAAGTAAATTTATTTTTTTTGGTTGAGGTGGGGAGGGTTACAGCAGATTCAAAAGCAGAACCTTTAATTAGAACAATAAGAGACGTATATTAATATTATAGCGTTAACAGAGACCTACAAATATTCGATGTGCTAATATGTAAATTGTTAAAGTGAATGCATAATTAGTATTCACGAATCATGGGATAGTTATAATTAAAAGGCGATACTATACAGATACAATATAGAATAAGAATAAATGATACATTTATTTATAATGTAAAGTTTTTTTACACTAGTATTCAATTAAAAATATCATATATTATTATAAATTTGTCAATATAAAAAATAACTATTTTAAAAGTCATCTAAAAAAAAATTGTACTGATTAACAATTTTTACATTGATAATACATGTTAAAACTCATAGTATAAACTGTTTGGTTAAAATAGAGCATGGACATTATGCATCTGAACTGGTAAGCAGGGGAATAAGAATAAAGTGGCTTGAGCATCCCTTATTCCCTTTGGTTCGATCGAGCAACTTGCCGCTGAGAGTAAGTTTCTCACTATTTTTTAATAAATAAGTAAATTTTTGCTGATTTTTTTTTTCATATCTCAAATCTTTGATATTTATTTTATATTATTTGTCTTTTATCTCATTATTTTTATCACATCATTTACTATTTTTTTATATCTCTCTTTTCCTTAGATCCTTCCTGTCGTGTGTAATCAGTATGTCAATATTGGTTGAATATCTCATCTTTTTATTTTAAATATCTGATTATCTATTTTTGTTGTCTGACCCTACTATTTTGTGAGCAAAAACTCGTATAGAAGTTCTCAAATTCTTTGAGTTGGAATTCTCTCGGTAAAATAACCAAAAGAAATCCTGTTATTGAGAAAGAACATACAATACTATTCCTTAAGACTCTTTTTTTTTTTTTGAAATCCATTCTTCATTCATGTTATTTATTTTTATGAGGTAACTAGCTGTGAATTATTGTTCCAACATTTAAACGTAAAAGTTGCTTGAAAATTCTTCTCACACATTAAAACTAAAAACGTAAGATCCATGACACTTATTTAGATGCAGGGTAAAACATAATTGTACCTTGGATTATTTTATTTTATTTTATTTCAGGACTCGGAAACAATTCTTTATGAACATTGTTACACTATTACAGTGTTTGCTTTTTTTCTTTTTTTTGGACCCAAAGTTACCACTCCTGCTTAGAATAAAGGGTAGTCTAGTAGGAACCGGATCCTTGTGCGAAACCAACGAAAAAAATGAAAAATCATGAATCCCAAATACTATCTCTACCACTTTTGGATAATAAAGTCTTTATCGCCTCTAGTCCTTGTCATTCTGTTATGAGAATTTCACATTTTCACGTGTTCCTTTCCTCCTGAATACTACTAGTATTTATTTAAAAATACACGATTTTAAGTTTTTAAATTTTAACATTTTGCATGCTGCACATGTATAACCGTTCAAGTTTTGTGAAAACGAAGCTTCCTTTCCTTATGTTTCTAAACCTTAAAATTACTGTAACTTTCAAAGGGTGTATAGAGGTAAGGTTATATATATATGTGTGTGTCTATATATACCTATACTAGAATGTGTCAAAAGTTAATTTCTAAAATTTTGATTTTAAGTAGAGAATAGCATAATATTAACGTTAAGGATATCTAATAATTAATACAGGCATACTCAACAATTCCTCATGAATTTAGAGACAGAACTGTGGTTTTTAATTTAGAAACTCAATTTAATTAACGTTCGGCATACATCTGTCTCTGTCTTTTTTTCTTAATTAATTTTCACTTATTATTATTTTGGTGTGCTACATAGTTAAGAAAATGTTTAACGTATACCTTATTTGTTGGGGTATGGATGGATGTAAAGAAGATAGAGAATATAAAAAGAAAGGAAAGAGAAAAGAAAGATGAATTGAAAAGATTCAATAATTTATAAGAATAATTCAATGAGAAGAAAAATATGATAGAAGTGAAATTAAGAAAAAAAGTGAATATAGGAATATAATTAGTGATATATTCATTTATTATTTTAGACCCATCCTTCTATGTTAAAGTCTTTTTGTATAGGTCTTTTCTATTAGTTTTGGCTTACATTTTCATGCTCCCTCTATAAGTTCAAACCACAAAGCTCAACACTCCTTGGTCTAAAGTCTAAACCACCATGGCTACACTTTCCAACCCTTCATTCCTCCTCCACCTTTCCCTGATCATCACTGCAATGTGCTTTGCTGGTTTGTTCTTGTCTCATCAATTCTTCCATATCGATCCTTTGTAACCTTTCAATGGCCTTATTTTCTCTTTTCACATTTTTCTTTGCTTTTCATTTTATGTCTCAAACTTTTCCGAAAAACCTATGAAACTGTGAATGAATTACGAACAACTTTGTGTTTTCAACTGTCAACTGAAGTTTCTTTCATGCTTCCGAAAAAGAACAAACACCCTTCACTAATTTTTTTTTAATCCGAATTTTAAACTGTTTCATAATTCTAGAATTCATTTATTAGCTTCCTGGTATCTCACTAAAAATAATAATAAACGATGCATTAGTAACCAAATTTAGTGGGGGGGAAAACAGTGAAGTTATTAATAAATTATTGTCACTAATTTTAATTTTTCTTGTACACTGAATTTTCTTCGTCTTACAGTTTCGCAGCCCTTCATCGGCGTGAACTACGGCCAGGTCGCCGACAACCTTCCGGCGCCGGAGGCCTCGGCGGAGCTCCTCAAGTCCACGACCGTCGGAAAAGTCCGTCTCTACGGCGCCGATCCGGCGATAATCAAGTCCCTGGCGAACTCCGGCATCAGAATCGTAATCGGCGCGGCCAACGGCGACATTCCGAGTCTGGCCTCCGATCGACTCGGCGACTCAGTGGGTTAACGCGAACGTGTTGCCCTACTACCCCGAAAGCAACATCACTATGATCGCCGTGGGCAACGAGGTCATGAGCTCCGGCGACGAGAGCCTCGTCTCGCAGCTTCTCCCGGCGATGCAAAATGTCCAGAATGCCCTCAACTCGGCGCCAAAAATAAAGGTTTCTACAGTGCACTCGATGGCCGTGTTGACTCACTCGGATCCTCCATCATCCGGGTCATTCGACCCGGCTCTCGTAAACACCCTCCAACAGTTGCTCGCGTTTCAGAAAGATAACGAATCACCCTTCGCCTTCAACCCGTACCCGTTCTTTTCTTACCAGAGCGACCCGAGACCCGAAACACTCGCTTTTTGTCTTTTTCAACCGAATTCGGGTCGGGTCGATACGGGTAGTGGGAAGGTTTATTCTAACATGTTTGATGCTCAGGTCAGCAATTTATTTTTTCATTCTTATTCTAATAAAATTTTCCTTAGACAAACTATATTCACACTCACGGTAACAATTGGATATAAGTAACTAAGGTTAAAATTATATTTCATTTTTGATCAAAATAATTCTTATTTATTCTTTATTTATTTTTTGACTGAATTTTATATTAAACAGAATTAACATAAAAAATATATATATATTCAGTCATACATTGAACAAAAGAGAGTACACCTTCAATTATTTTTTCGATAAAAATTAATCGGCACTTATTTAACTTTTCTAATTTATAGTAAAAATTAGTAAAGATTATAATAATTTTAAATTACTTAATAATTGAGATGTATAGGTAAAAAGTAGAAGGAAAAAAAAAGAATGAAATTTAAGTGCAAAAATGATAAGTGATGTAATGAAAAAAATTAAAAATTGAAATAAAAAACAAAAAAAGGAAAGTGAATGTATGCTTATATTATTTTTACAACGTATGTTTATATTTATTGTCATCAAAATTTCACTAATAATCTTAACTTTTCACCTACACAAATCTTAAATTATATAATAATATAATATTGTGTATTTTTTAATTAACATATACTTCTCTTAATTTTTTTATACAATTATGTAAATTAAAAGAGGTCGAATAATATTAAAAAAAGGAAAACAATATTTGTGTAATTTCGTTAAACGTTTAAAGGAGTGCAATGCCGAATTGTTCTTAACGTACATGCTACGTGACTACGACACTATGTGTCTAATAATCTTCACTTTGATATATCTGAGACTATAGTATCAATGTATAATAATCTTTTTACCCCATTCTGTAGCCTAGTTGCTAAAATAGTTTGTTAAATTTTGAAAAACGTATGATTTAAAATATTTATGTGTAATTATTTAGTGTTCTGATAATAAATTATGATTTTTGAACTTGCATGTCTTCCTTTTTAATGTTGATGCCCTTTTATTCCAACATGCATGTTCGATGCTCAAGTCAGCAATTTATGAAAATTATATATACATTCTATAAGATTTATGAAATTAAAATTTCATTTAATATTCGTATTTTTTAATTTTACATATTTTTTTCTTAATGTATATAATAACATGATGTCTCATACCTTTGTTCGTTAAGGTAGACCTCTTCTAATTTGATCCCTCTCATAATTAAATATATAAAGAGCCATCATGTCATTAATGTGAATATAATTTATCCAGTTTTCTTTTATATCTTAATTTTATGAACTACTCTCCACCTCATGCCACTTCACTTTGTTCTCGCAGGAATAATCTTTTATACCATTCCTCTGTCTAGTTGTTAAAATAGTTTGTCAAATTTTGAAATATGTATAGTCCCTAAGCCAAATTTGAAACGTTTTTGTGTGATAGTAAGTGTAATTATTTAGTTCTGATATTAAGTTAAGATTGAACTTGCAACTCTTTATAAAGTTTCTGCCCTTTTAACGGATCACTAATCCTGTTCTTGCTTTTGATGATACCACAATAGTAGTAGTACAGAGGTTGAGAAGTCTCACTCACGCTGTCACGCATCTTTTTATTCTGTGTGCTTTTGCTCACTTTTCTGTTTCTGTAATTATAGTGGTTCTTCCTTTTTAATTTTCACGTAGAAAGTGGTTGGATTGCCGCTACATGAAAAAGTGGATAGTTTATCTAATTATGTGAAAATTTGAAATGCAACATGTTCTCTTGCTAGGACTCGTAGAAAGAATTTTTCTAATACTACTCTTACATTCACAACTTTTTTCAAGCATTATAATGCAAACTATTTTAGCTTAGATGGACTTTATTTAAAATTTTCATCATCTCATGTTAAACTCAGATGCAGTTATATCTATAAACATGGTTTGCAATTCTCATCGTATGAGTTGTATAATTAGCACAACTTAGAAGTAAACATCGTGTAATTAATTATAATAAAGTTTGTACAATACTTGTGCATTATAACTGGTTTATGATTCACTTTGGGGTTGAATGCTGAGCATAGGTGGATGCAGTGCATGCTGCTTTGAGCAGTATGGGATTCAAGGACATGGAGATTGTGATTGCTGAGACAGGATGGCCCTCTCGTGGGGACAGCAATGAAGTAGGAGCAAGTGTTGAAAATGCCAAGGCCTATAACGGGAACCTCATTGCGCACCTTAGATCACTGGTTGGCACTCCTTTGATGCCAGGCAAATCTGTGGACACATTCATTTTTGCGCTCTATGATGAGGATTTGAAACGTGGTCCAGCATCTGAGCGAGCATTTGGTTTGTTCAAAACTGATCTCACCATGGCATATGATGTTGGCCTAGACAAGTCTGGTTCTACCCACAAGGTGAACAATTAAATTGCTAATTTGCTGTTAATTAATAAGACACATGCATAGTAATGTTGATATTTTATAAACAATTTCGTTCAAATGATTTTTAGTAACACTGAAATGCATGTTTGGATTATAGTTTGCAAACTCAATTTGCAAAAGTATCTAAAGTCTTACTTCTTCCAAACTCAATTTTTACGCAAAAATTTACTCTTAAACGTACTTTTGAGGGATAACCAAATACGACTGAAAACTCATTCTACTCTCAAATGTAATTTTGGAACCTTCCCACCAGAAATCCAAACAAATCCTAACTAGTTTCCTTAATTTGTCTGTCCACAGAATTCACCAACTAGTCCTATTACTCCAGCTCCTAAAACGGGAACACAATGGTGCATCCCCAAAGTGGAAGTGACTGAGGCTCAATTGCAGGCAAATATTGATTATATTTGTGGTAGCCAAGTTGTAGATTGTGGGCCAATTCAACCAGAAGGTGCTTGTTATGAACCTAACACGATATCATCTCATGCCGCCTTTGCTATGAATCTCTACTACCAGAAGTTTGGCAGAAATCCATGGAACTGTGATTTCTCTCAAACAGCTATGCTTACATCCCAAAATCCAAGTAAGTTTAATTTCTTAACACCCCCCCTTTTTTTTTCTGAAATCTTTGTCTATGAAGCAATTTATAGTCTTGTATCATACTTACAAATGCCACGTACATAACTTGTCACGTATGATGTTTTGTTCCTTGTGGCGGGAAAGCGTTTGGAAAACAGAAATTGAAGTAGGCTAGAACCTTGCATTGTGTGCTTTATGGGTAGTCTTGGTTTCTAACCATTGGTATACATGAGTGCTTACGAATTAAGATCCTCTCCATTAACTACTAGTAGGAGAGAGAGAAACACAACACTCATGTGGGGTACACTTGCACCCAACTCAGTATTTACATATAATTCTGCTTTTATCTAACTTGATTTTACTCCTCTTTGTAGGTTACAATGCTTGTGTTTATCCCGGTGGGAGTACCTGAAAAGGCTTCAACTTGATGTCAACTAAAAAGAATTATTTATACTATAATTAAATTAAGGAATAAGGTTCTCATTTGCCCTCTTTTATTTACGAATCAATTGTAAATGGATGTCAATCCACGTTCATTCGTGCGTGGTATCTCCTACTTTTAGCGTCACAAACTCACAATTGTGTTCCCTTCAATTCTCTTGTGATCCAAACCTCCTATTTATTCAATTAAATGCTCTGGGTACATCTTATTCTCACCAAATGTCATTGTGCTGGAAAGTTTCCTATGGGTGTGTGGCTGTGACTGCAGTAATAATGTTGTGTGTGGAATAGTTGTTTCGGCCCTTCTCCATCCTCTGCACAATACACAACACACACACACACGTGTTGTTTATTCAATAAACTATTATCGCATGAGGATTTATGTTATAAATTTAACTGAAATTTATTGGAAAGATTAAAAACAGTTTATTTTGGATATATTTGATTCAACTAGCTTATTGAAATATATTAGAAAGGATTTAAGGAAGCTGTAAATCATCTTACTCTTCTGAAGTGTCAAATTCATTTTAGAAAGTGAAGTAAAATTATGCTTAGATCAAAGTTGAGAAAGTGTTTTTGTGAATCTTAATGCACAATTTTGATTGCTAATACACAAAACGAAAAAAGAAGAAAAAAATATTACTTGGAAAGTAAATTCCAAACATATACTAATCATCTCGGTTTTTATATTGAATGACACTTTCTTTATCTCTTTTTTTGTTGTTGTTGAATTGTCAATATTATTCAATCTGTTCTGAGAACACTACAAACAAAACCTGGAGTTACATTAAAGACATAAGACTGATTAATGGAAGTCATCCCGTGATATGTTTAACTTATGAACAACTTGATTAGCCTCTCTAAAAATATCCATCCAAATAACAAACACTTGATAGTTGTGAATATTGTGAATACCTCTAACCAAACAGTAACATGGGTGGCAGGGATTACATCCTTTGCTTAACAAATTGATAGTCTCTTGACAATCCAAATCCAAAATTGAGACCATGAAAAATGGCCCAAAGTTTAGCTGCCAAAATACTACAGAATTCCAATTTCATAGAGTTGACAGTTGACAATTTATTAATCACCTCTGCATTACTCCACCGAACATTTTTGAAAATGCAATTAAAGATTTATGATGTTTTTCTGCCTCTAGTTAGCCTTGTGGCTTGTATTACCAAGGGAATAATTTTCTTTTTCTTTGAAACCAAGGTTTTTTTTAAGGTTTAAAGGAGAACTTCCATAGAGGTGAATGCTATGAAAGTCCAGGGAAACATAACACAATGAAAAAGGAGAAAAATGAAACAGAATCAAAGTGCATATTTGATTATTTGCTGGTTTACCTAAAACTTAAGAGCAACGACAATATTAATATGATTTAAATCTCCCACATCTTCTAAAAGCTTCTATGGGAAGAAAAATAAATATCCTAAAGTTGCTTGTCTGAAAACAAAAGCTAAAATTAAAATGCAGCAATCCTTATCAATCAAAGCAACACTTGCATTTGTTAAATTAGTTTGTTAGATATTACATGCATGCATATATTAATTATGAATTAAAGATTTGAAACTTGGTGTGAAACTTTTGATTTAACATAATATTAATATTATTTATTAATAAATATTATACAATGAAAACATTAAGCAGCAACTTCCATTGTCGTCCAGCGGTTAGGATATCTGGCTTTCACCCAGGAGACCCGGGTTCGATTCCCGGCAATGGAAATAAGGTTTTTGATTTTGCAAACGCATGCGGAAGTGTTAGTGCTTTCTTCTATCATTTTACTTATTTTTAATTGCCTAATTTTAATATGGTCAAACTTTGAGCTAACAATGAAATACGCATGCTCATTATTGCATTATTGCCCACCAAGAAATTTGTCTTTTGCTGATAATAATGGGAAGATGTTGAAAACAATAAATAAAATATATTAAGGTGGAGGAGACAATTCCATGGCCCATTCACAAACAAAGATGAAAGATATATTTTTGGGTTTTGAGCATCATCTTTCACACAAGGTTAGCTCCTAATACGGTAGATTTAATTTTTGACATTTGGTACTTATCGCCTTCTCATCTCTTAGTTTATTCAGAAATTTTTCTTTTATAGAAAAATCATGCTTAAGTGGCAAAGTTGCATGTCTATCACAAAAATGTGTGAAGGATGGAGGGTAAAACATAAAAAGATAAAAGTCAAAGACAGAAATAACACTCTAACCTCCTGTTCTTTTTTCGGCTAAGTTGGTTTCATAAGAGCACTGAACTTGAAACCAAGTTGAACATGCTATTCTCTGATATTTAGCCGACACCAATTTTTGTAAGTGAAATATTGGGATTAATTTTTTTTTAAAAAAAATTGACAACTTTGATTATGTATTTATAATGATTTCAATGCTCAAATAAGTATGTACAAAATACAATATAAATTAAGGGAACGAAAATTAAAAGGAGATTTTATCTCACATCTTAAAAAGTCTATTTATGTTATTCTTGATTCGATCATTTTGATATTTCTTACATGATATGGTGTGAGAATTGTCTTGTTGGATAAGTATTGTGAAAATTACTATCTCTAACAGATTTCTAATCATGATTCAATACTTTGCATCTCTATTGAAGTTTATCCTTAATACATTATACATGCCTTGATGCTTAGCTAATAGATTTCTGTCATTGAATTAATACATTGGTTTAATTTGTAGATTCAGCTCAAATTCTAGAAAGTGGAGGTCCAAATCAATATTCATCCATATATTTTTCCTTGCCTTCCATTTAATGGATTTATTTTTTCTCTATCCATTGAACTTACTAGTTTTTCATCTTTTTATTCCATAGAAGATGGAAAATGATTCTTTCAACCTTTTTTACCGCATAATTCTTCCAAAACCTTAAATGTACATGTTGCTGTTATATTGATTACTAATATCTTAATTATGAATTAATAAAAATATCAATTAGTTTTAAAACTAAATCATCAACTTAATTTAAATAAATAACATCAGAAAAGTGGAAAATTAGTTATTTTATTAAAAATAGTATTTTTCTAATGTTGAGAGCATGATGGTGGTTGGAATTGGGAGAGAGAGTAGCGTTTCTAATGAATCATAGTTAGTTATTCCATATGTTGTCTAATATTTGTGTTTCATAACCTACGTATGTGGATCTGCCTTCACATATGTTCAACCTGTTATGTCTAACATTGGAATATTAGGTGATGTCGACTTAAGAGTATAGAAGCATGAGCGAGTGCCACGTGGCAGTGCCCTGTCAGCATGATCCTTGCGTTACCAAGACATGCGCACGCACACCATTATGCAGTTATTGTACAGTAACCATAATCATTACTGTTAAATAGAGGTTGGATATAGTATCTATTTATGATTAATCTAGGTTTAAATTTTAATTAAAAGAGATGTTGAAACATATATTTATATTTACATGGAAAGGGAAAAAAAAAAGTATGAAACACGTTTAAAAATGTGTTGTAAAATTACACTTGAGCAGAAGCCTTAATTCTGCGTTTTGAATTTTTATTCATTTTATTTTGAACATCAAACTAAATATGTAAGCGGAGATGATGGAGAAAGGTGGGGCCGTGTGTGGAAGAGTTGCCAGCGTCAGAAAGTCAGAAACAACTTGACTTCTTCTCCTTCTTCTTCTTCTTCTTCTCTTTGAACAGAACAACAACTCAACTCATCTCACGATTCATTCAGCTTTTTAAATAAATAAAATTCCTTTCTCCCTCACAATCACAATGCTCTTCTACCCTTCAAACCCAACATCACACCCCTCTTCCTTCCTTCCTTCCCTAATACTATAATTTGTTACGTCACGGAGCCCAAATGTCTGTTACGGAGCTCAAAGAGCGTCACTCCGCTGCCACCGACACCGTCAACAATCTCAGACACCGTTTAAAGCAGAAGCGCCTTTCGTTGCTCGACACAGATGGTAATAACCTTTTTTTCTTTAATTGTTTTGCTATTATCATTGATTATTTTAGGTAGCACAGTGGTAATAATTGGTCTTAGATCTTGCTTATTGAACTCGTTGTTTGATGGGTATTTTTTCAGTTTCTGGGTATGCAAGGTCTCAGGGTAGAACACCTGTGACCTTTGGACCTACGGATCTGGTTTGCTGTAGAACCTTGCAGGGTCACACGGGAAAGGTACCCTTCCTTGTTCCCTTTTTTTTTTTTGTGATATGTTTTGCTTGCTTGACTTGTTCTCAATTTTGGTCTCTTAACTTGCTTGACTTTTCGGTTTCTAGAGCACCACAGTAGCTGCTTATCACTTTTCAGTTTGTGGTTCGTTAAATGATTATGGAATTATCTCCTCAAACGTTAATGAGTTTGAGGTCCTGTGTGGATAAATTTTTTCATAGGAGAAGATAATAAGCAGAAAAAAATTATATAAACTTCTCCCATTAGCTATCTAGCTATCTAGCTTTCTTTTTGTCCACCCCAGTCGTGACTTGTGAGATAGTCTTGTTCTGTCTTACATAGCAGAAATCATCGTGCTTTTGATATACTACATCAGCAATCGTTGTAGATTTCTTCTAATCATCAAACTTGCAGATTTTAGGTTGACTTGGGATTGCTTTCAAATTTATAGGTGTATTCATTGGATTGGACTTCTGAAAAAAGTCAGATTGTTAGTGCATCTCAAGATGGGCGATTAATAGTGTGGAATGCTCTAACTAGGCAGAAAATTCATGCCATAAAGCTGCCTTGTGCATGGGTCATGACATGTGCTTTTTCACCAACTGGTCAGTCTGTTGCATGCGGTGGTCTTGACAGTGTTTGTTCTATTTTCAATCTTAATTCACCCACTGACAAGGATGGGAATCTACCTGTTTCCCGGATGCTTAGTGGACATAAGGGTTATGTTTCCTCTTGTCAGTATGTTCCAGATGAAGATACTCATTTAATTACTGGTTCTGGTGATCAGACATGTGTTTTATGGGATATTACTACAGGCCTTAAAACCTCTATCTTTGGAGGAGAGTTTCAGTCTGGACATACTGCAGATGTACTTAGGTATGTTAGTTGTTTGCTGAATTAGTTTGAACCAATGTTTGTTGTTTGAGTAAATTATTATCTCCTCCTTTGTATTTTGTGTTATTATGCCTACCTACCATCTATTTTGCAAACCTACAAAAAGAACTCATGTGTCTTTACAAAACAAAACTTTACAACTAACTCCAGAATACTGGCAAGACTAGCAGATTTGTCAGATCATGGATGTTTGTTTTATGGTCAAATATTATTCCTACACTGTAAACCTTTCAGTTGAGGGGAAAAAAAAAGGTTAAGAGTACATTCATTTGGCAATGCAGCAGATTTGAATGGTCTTAGTGTTCAATCATGCGTGTCTTTACCCTTTCTCTGGTATATAAGTCTGGGAAAGGGTAGGATTCGACCACAAGACATTCATGATAATGTATTAGTTAAAGAATCTGATAGACATATAATAGTATATTAGATTTAGTTTCAGCGATTCTGTAAATTTATTGGAGGTATCTGCCTGCTTTCATAATAAAGGGATGTCTGTGTTAGGAGTAGGAACCCAAAGAATAACTTTGTTGATTGAATGAATTTGAACTGAAACAAGGAGAAAGAATTCCCCTCTAGTGAACTAACTACTCTATCTGTCCCTAACAAATTCCCCCTCCCCTTCTGTTCCAACTCCTGACAATCTGTGCAGTTGATCCTTTTGCACTTAGACTTGGGTAGGATTTTGGTAGGTTGATGCGATGTGGATTGGGTTAGTGTGGCTTCATCTTTCTATTTTATCCACATTGTACTTCAGTTTGTTCTGTTCTGCTAAGTGAGCACCTCTTATGCTCTCACTTAGCTTTTAATAAATACTTTAATTTATCCCAAAAAAAAAGTGCAGTTGATGCAAAATAAAAGGGAGGCAATAATAACTTACTTACTTTTGTTGCTTTTGATTTGTTGAATAAATTAATCTGCAAAAGAATGGCCACTTTAGCTTCAAAATGCAAAGCATATGCATAAATTTAAAACTTCCTTTCTACACAAATTATGAAATCTGGTTGGTAATCAACATGCTTGTTAAACACCGTGTTTCTTTTCAATATTATTTGTTAGTATTGAATTTTTTCTTAGTAATATATTATTGCTTTGTCCTCTTCCAGTATCTCCATTAATGGATCCAACTCAAGAATGTTTGTATCTGGTTCTTGTGATGCAACTGCTCGATTGTGGGATACTCGTGTGGCAAGTCGAGCAGTGCGGACATTTCATGGGCATGAGGGAGATGTTAATGCAGTCAAATTCTTTCCAGACGGTAATAGATTTGGAACAGGCTCAGATGATGGAACCTGCAGATTATTTGACATTAGGACTGGACACCAACTTCAAGTTTATTATCAGCAGCACAGTGACAATGACATCACTCCTGTGACTTCCATTGCATTCTCTGCTTCAGGAAGACTTCTTTTTGCTGGATACACAAATGGAGATTGCTATGTTTGGGACACTTTATTGGCAAAGGTACTTGGTGCTCTAGCAAAACATACAACAACTTCAGGTTCCATTGTTTCTGGTTGCACTGTGATTGAAGTCGGCTTAGTTTTTTAACAGAACATATGTTTGCTTCTATGCAGGTGGTCTTGAACATAGGATCTCTCCAAGACTCTCATGAGGACAGGATCAGCTGCTTAGGTTTGTCAGCTGATGGAAGTGCCTTGTGTACAGGAAGTTGGGACACAAACTTAAAGGTGAGCATGCATTTTGCCCATATTGAATAACTCTTAGGTTATGTGATACACAGTTGGGTTACCAATTTTGAAATTAGCTTCTACTTGTGTTTGATATTTGTCTTACTTGTCAATAGATTATAGGATTAAAAACATTTAAGCAACTGAATTTATAAGCCTTAATTCCTCCACGGTTTAAACCTTAAATAAATAGGAATTACCTCCACCCCCATCCCCCCAGAGAAGCAACATGTTGACAGATTGCTTATGAGGTTGTATAAATCTAACTAGCACAACAGAGTTGGAACATCAAAACATGATTTCTTTAGAAATGTAAAGGGCCTGACATTATAGAGATTTTAATGTTTGTAACTTCCAGAAGTGAACACGGCCCTGCAAGTATTGGTTACTTAATTAGTAATGACAATAGAACATTTTGTTCTAGGATTGTCCTACCCTCACACGGGTAACAATTACATTATGTCGATTGTATCCCAGAGTAACGATGTGGATGCCACCGATTATACTGGATACGGTGTTTTTGGAGTTATGGGTTAAGTTCTAAAAGTGGTTGTTGAATGTAGATAGCTCTTGTTCACTGAATATATTTGCTAACTACTTGTCCCTTGCACTGCAGATATGGGCATTTGGAGGGCATAGGAGGACAACTTAAGCCATTGCGGGAAGGTCAAATTGGAGACGAATTGCGTGCTAATTTATATAACCCTTCATTTTAGCCTTGCAACTCATGTCCGTTTGTCCATGTGTGTGATCTTAGTACTTTTTCCATTGTACTACCCACTCCGCCAACTGTACCATTCCCTTATAACTATGATAATTATAATACTTAAAGGTGTGATTAGCTATGGAGCTTCCTGAAAGTGGCCCGAACTATATAAAATGAAAATTTGCATTCCTCTTTAACACCTGTTAGTAAATGCTATTTTTGTCCTATAAATCCATAATGTAGCTACCCTTGCTTCAATTATCGTTGAATGCAGCCGCTAAAACCTACTCAAACCCGCTTCTGCCGTAGCCATAACTAAATAGATCACAAATTAAGAGGCCCGGTGCATATATAAGATTAAACTTTTGTAAACAATATTTTTTATGTCTCTTATTATCATCTGAGTGCAGTAATTGCTTATAAGTTCAACCTGAAATGCATATATCTTCTTGAAAATACATTTAGTCGTACTAGTCGTATAAATTGTAACATACATTGAATAACCTGATTGTGTGTAATCTTCTGAATCCTTTATTAGGTGAAGTATGGCAAAAAAAAGAGAGAAAATATTACTTTAGGATCATTGTAGTGAATGCTGCTCTTACGGGCAGCATATCTACCCTCACTGAACCATAGTGCATCAAAATCGTACAGAAAAACGTAGATTTTACGCACAAAATAGTGGCGTGTCTGTTGCACTAAACAATTGCTGTTTTAACAAAAAAAAAACTAATCGTTGAGAAAACAAATACTTATGCAAATCTCCAAAATTCGCATTACAGCTGCTACAAAGAAATGAAGTATAATCATCATTTCATAACCATGGAAGTTTACTCCAATAAACCCGACTTAATACTTGTAACTTGTGTCCAGCTCTCTCTCTCTACACTGCAATTTGGTTCTATCTTTGGCATCTGTTATGTATGGCACGGAGACAACACAGTAGGATGAAACTAAGTGCCTGTTAGGTCACGTTAAAGACAACGTAAGCAACTACTCCATTGCCGGCAGAGGCAGAGTGTAACACACACTATAAGATTCCATTCCCAGTCACACTAATGGACACTCCCCCATACCAGTTGCCTCCGTGGTCCTCTCGGCCTCCCTAGGGATCTCCTCTGTCCTGTGCCCTATGTCCATCATCCGTCGGGTCTCCAAGGCAAGTCTTTGCCAAGGAGGACCTGTCAGTAGATGGGCATGGAGCAAAGAAAATCTCTGGGGAGGCGAGAGTGATCTCGGAGGCAACTGCGGTCGTGGAGTGCCAGTTCGTGGCAGAGGAGAATGGGGCAGTGGAGATGGTGGAGGCACCTTTCATTTTAGCCTTGCATCTATTGCAGCGGCTTGTTTGTGCTCATGTGCACGTGTGTGATCCGGTACTTTTTTCCGTTGTACTACTACCGGCTTCCGTAACTATACCAAAATCCCTTTTAGCTAAGAAGCTTCCCGAAAGTGTCCTGAACTATATAAAATCAAATTTGCCATTAACAACGGTTTTAAGGAGCGGGTTAGTGCTATTTTTGTCCTGTAAAATAAAACCATAGGGAGCTACGAGGGTACCCTTGCTTGAGGTGTCTGGTGATTCTATGGTGTTAACGTTGTATGCAGCCGCTAAAACCTTGCTTCTGCCGTATCAGAACTATATGTAAAGGCCCCATGCATATATAAGATGGAACTTCTGTAACCAATATTCTGTATGCCTCTTATTTTCACTTTTATCATTGTTCATAAGTTCAACGTGAGATATTTTCTGAAAAATCCATACGTATAAGCTTCTGAATCCTTTTTTATCAAAAAATATGGCAAAAAAAATACTTTAGGATCATTATAGTGAATGAAGCTCTTGCGGGCAGCACACGCACATCTACAGAAAAACGTAGATTTAAAGCACAAAATAGTGACATCTTTTGCACTAAACAATTGTTATTTTTAACAAATATCCAAATCATTGAAAAAACAAATATTTATGCAAATCCCCAAAATTCGTATTACAGTTGCTACAAATAAAAGAAGTATAATCATCACCATTGAAGTTTACTCCAACAAACCCAACGTAATACTGGTAAGTATTGTTGCTAGTCTAACAAAGCATGCAATGGGCGACCAATAAATTGCATATACTAAGTGTACAGTTTTGCAATTCTTTTTACACACGGCTATCTATGAGGCTGCTAAACTCCAATCTCAGTAACAAAAAGAAAGGCCGAGTTGAGCCAACATTTCTTGACAAAGTGCACTAGCCGCTAGCCACAATCTCATGGATGGTATCGCTAACAGTTTCATCCTCGGATCTGACAGCAAGTTTCATCGCAACATCCTTTGGACCATCAAGTCCAAAAGACAACCGCACAAGAACCTTCACATTTCCTATGAATACACCTGACAACAAGCATGTGTGTGACCTTGAATTGGGTGGGACTACCTCGGTTCCCTGCAAATAGTGAACAAAAAAATTACAAGAATGATATCAGCTTCCCAGAAAATAGCCTAGAGTTACTAATGAACAGACACCAGTTAAAGATTCTCTATTCTTTTTCATTTGAAAAATTCTTGGAAGTTATGAAGATAGAGAAATCTCTTGCAGCTCAATGGCACCATTACAAGTCTTATGTCTAGATGATGTCAGATTCATGTATGACTAACTTTTGAGCACCTAATAATCTTTTTTTAAGTTCTCTGGGCATACAATAGCATTTACATGCATTCATACCCTCCTTGTGCCTGGATTTTGGCAATGTCACAAGGCTCAACTTCAAAATCTTTGAAAGGAACTAGGCTGGGTGAGAGCAATAAAATCTTTAATATGCACCAAACGTATTTGCTATATGTAAATAATATCAAACTCTGAACACTTGGGCTTGATCTTTGTGCCATAAGAGTAAGTATTTTACTCCCAAACCAAATCACCCAAGAATATCTTCTAATTCAGGTCACCAGTGAACCTCTATGTCAATGTGTGAATGCACATGTCAACAGCATTTTACATGCGGTGTCTATGTGGCTTGAGTTTAGCAATTGTCAAAGTTCAACTTCAAATTTTTCAAAGGAATTAGGTTGGGTAAGTCTATATGCATCCACTGAAAAAGCACATGACTAATATTAAACCTCAAATTTGTGTGTGGGAAATAGAAAGTCAACTTCTGGTATATGCTCTCGAATAAGTCATGCAGAAAATGAATCTAACAAACAAAACAATACCTTGTTGTGTAGTAAAAATTGTGCAAACAGCTCATAACCATTTCAATATAATGGGTCTGGTTTCCTAACAAACATTTACCAAAGCAGCTATTGACGCCATTGGCTTACCTCACAAGGCTGCATCCCAAGAAGATTAATGACGGTATTTACAGCTTCAGCCAAATTCTCCCTGGGGCCAAGACCATATTCATCCACTCGCTCACAGTCAGGGCCCATGCTTTCCCATGCACTCCTGAAATTAGACACCCCCACTTTCAATATGTAGTCTGCTGTGACAACCTCCAAATCCTCCAGTTGGTATTCATCTTCAACACCATCATCTTCTGTCTCACCAGTGGTTGGGTCAACCTGGTCAATATCCAATACATGAAGCAGTGATTAGATTTCCACAAAAATATTATTGTTTTATTTTCCACAAATTCCGTGCCAGAGAAAAATAAAATAAGCTCCACGCTTGAAATATACACTTCGTGATATATACCAGGGGTCTAGGACTAGGACAAAGAAAAACCACAATGCTTCCCAAGGATAAAGGGGACAAGTACCTCTTTAACAATAAATTTCAGAACATTCGAAAATTTTCCAGCAATTGGCAATCCCTCAGGCTTCTCAAAAGCCACAAATGTTTGCCCAGGTGAATCATAAGGAAGAGATCTGAGAGGCTTTGAGAACACTTCAGAGAACTCTTCTGCTTCCGATGCATCCACAATCACAATAACCTGGAATAGAGGAAAAATTTATACAGAAGACCTGGAGTTGCATTCTAGTATGAAATTATACAGTATCGATACAAGTCATTACATCTTCCAATAATTGCTCTGGTATCGTGTTTGTGCAGTTGTATTGAAACACAACATGCCGATCAAAAATGTGCTTAACAACATTAACTGCATATTCTGTCTCCGCTTCAGTAAGCTCCACAGGTTCTGAAGACTGATAAGAAAGCAACATCAGAATACATAGTACATATTACAGTATATAAGGAAAGAAAATATAAAGTATATAATTTTGAAACAAGAACTAAGTAAAATAACCTTAAAAAGCTTCCCAAAGTTTGCAAACTCGGGAATGGATAGAAGCAGCCTTTCATATGCATCTGCAGTAGATGGGGGACCACTAGGAGGAGCACCCAAACCAGTAGGCTTTTTACCAGGGGCTTTCTTCTCTGCAAGTGGTTGAGACTTGACCTCCCTGGGCACTGAATCAATGTCAAAAGCCTCTTCTGAAGGCTCCTGCATTCACATTAAAAACATGCAATATGTCCATAAGACCTTAACCAATGAAAAGCAAGAAAATAAAATACAGAGAACTTACGTAGTTTTTCAAACTAGTCTCCAGATTGACAAGCGGGATAACAAATGACCCAAAGAGGAAATCTTTCACATCTTTATCTGTCTCGACAACTGAACCATCACCTCCAAGTGTGTTCAGATAAAGTGTTGCTCTGTCACGAACCTATGAAGAAATCAAAATCATTCAGATATAAATCAAAGCAAGTAACAGCGTTAAAGTTTACACACTTCTAGAGTTGCAAATTGTATGATCTCATAAAGCACATAAGTATAGAAATGTCTTGTAAGATATGACAGAAATTCACCTCATCATCACTATCAAAAAGACACCGCCTTAGCAGTACAAATATGCGGGGCTGCAAAGAGTAATTAGGAGATTTAAATTAGTCGAAATATCACCCTAAAAAAACAAAAAGTCTAGGAGAAATTTAGAGAAAATAATTAATTAACCGAGGTGAGTAACACCTTTAGTGCATCAACAGCAGCACCAAACTTTGCCAATGTGCTCACAGCACTGGCCCTAACAGTCGCATTCTCAAGATGTACTCTGTTATAAATATAACGAATATATTTGCTGGGGTCAGAAGTTTTTGGTCCTTCAACTCCCAGGAAGTGCAGTATCTAAGGGATAGAGAGAAAAATTAACAATTAAAGATAAAAATCCAGAAGCGCACAAAGTAAATGGCAAAGGACAAAACCAAAATTACTACCTGTGTGGACAAATAAGTGAATTCACAATCTTCAATAAACTCACAAAGATGAAGCAACCCACTTTCCTTAGCATCAGGGATATCTCTAATAAGAATCACAATTGAATCTACAATTGCTTTCTTGTAATCAAAGCCACCTTCTTCCCTAAGAATGTTACTTAGGAAATTCATCCTGAAAATAATAACAGAAAAGAAACCAGTAATTTAGACCATTCATCTAGGAAAAACATTCAAATGAAATATGTAACTTCTGGGGGAAAGAAACCTATAGAATGACATTGACATATACTCACAGAGATCTATATTTTAAAGGGAATTTCAAGCATAGTGATCTTATTGCTTCAACAACAACAATTTTGAACTCATCAGCAATATCAGACATGAAATTTGTAATCTGCTTCATAAGACGGTCCACACTTGATTCATTTCCTGTCTTCAATAGAGTAGTTATGGCAAGTGTGGCAATGCTTCTGTTCTGGTCAGAGATTAAACTTTCCATATCAATATTGCAGTTAGTGACTGCCATCGGATGTGTCATTGCCACCTGCAAAGTTCAAAGCCACACTCAACCATTATAAAAAAATGTATGGATCAAGTTCGACACATCTTATGAGATTAGCTACAATACTATATTAAGGAAAATGAAAAGATTTTATGATTCTCTATCAACTTCCCCGAAATTATAGCAGGCAAGAAAGCAAAATGCTCACTTCAGAATGGAGGCTGTCATGTATCCTATGTCAAATTTAACAAAAGCATGAAAAAGTATTTTCTCTGAAATTTAAGTAATTAAAAAAAGTTAACCTTGTTCAAGGTGCGGACAGCGGCAAATCTCAAGACTGGCTTAGATGAACTTAAGAAAAGCTGAAGAACAGTAATTGCCGGTGTTAATTCTCGGCTAGTTACTCCATTGAGCTCTGTAATTGCCCTGGCAGCTTCAAAAATCACCATCTCTGACTTGTGACGAAGGCAACTCTCAAGATAATCATAGAAGGGGCGGTCCCCTGATTGTGTATTATTTCCTGACTCCCGAATTACCTGCAGATATTATGCTATCTAAAGATTACGCAAATAAATATCACTTCAGTGAGAGCTATTTATGAAAAGGGAAACACACCTGACTTGTATAACAGACCAAAAGGCATTGAGCCAAAGGAGAGCGAACATTTCCCCTGGTTAAGCTTGTAACCAGCTTGCTAACAGCGAGTCGATCATTCTGCCGTATCTGAAATGTTGTAAGCCACCATGTGTTAGTATCAACACTCTTTGTAGTTTATTTGTTTTTTATCATAATAGAAATAAGATCCCCAGAAGGTAAAATCAAAATTACATGATGTCGAATTTCCATCATAATCATGCTCAAACAGTAACTCCATAAGGCAACTATATACAATTAATGCAGACTAGTTTCTACTTATTTACCACAAGAGGTTGAAAGCATATAAACCTTTGAAAAACTAAGTGATAGAAAAACTTTTCACAATGCATCCACAAGTAAAATACTGCTGTAGTTGAAGCAAAGAGTGTGAATGGAGTATGATGCTAAAGGTCTCAGTCACAGGAGACAGCATAAAACCATATGACGGACAAGAAACCAAACAATCAATATCAACTTCGGCAGTTGTATTTCAAGAAGTGCAGTCTTTCATTTACTTTTTGCAAAATTACTTATTTAATGAGCTTATACAGAAGTCAAATCCTTCAGATAAAAAAGAATAGTTATGAATCTCGGATAGTAGCACGTAGCGGATGACCCAAAAAACACTATAGCAAGGCAGCAGATCAGGGGATGGCCACTATTCTGAAATTTTTTATACAGTTTATGTAACGTATAATATATACATATAAATTCTCAAAAATGATAAAAATTACACAAAATTTATGACATTCATAATTAACAATAAAAAGTCATAGGTGTCTTAAGCAAAAGATACAAGTAAATACCAAGTGAATCTAATATACTCTTTATGCAAGAGCCCTTTGGGCTCAAAATGTGGACAATGCAGAAGCCCGCCTATGTTGTGTTGCAATTAAAATTTTATTCAGAAAATTGGGGGCAATAAGGATCAAATTCTGGACTACTTGGTCATAGAAGCTCTGATACCATGTGAAGAACTATCTACCCCAAAAGCTTAAGTTCTTGGGTGAAAACACCTGAAAAACTTTTATATCTAACAGGTTTAACAGAAAGTAATGAAAAAGACAAGTTCATACTGAATATTCAATGAATTTTAAATGTTATAAAAATAAAATTGACCATGCAAAAGGTACTCTTGCTACATATCTCAGTGGCTGATGAATTATTTTGCAGCACTGATTTACTATCTGAGAGGGCAACAGAGCTTTTGGGTTTTCAGTAGAATTTGTTTTAATACACCAAGAAATGTAATTACTAGAATCTTACAATTCATGATTTGAATCACAATTTGACTAGTCAATGATTCATATCATGTGATGAATCACAGATAACTATGAATCTTAAATACATGAATGAATTGGCCTGCTTCTGTATCACCGATGTGAACTGCAATTCATTGTTTTTAATTTTTTTTACTTTACTTTTACTACTTATCAAAGAAATTGAAATGTTTGATAAGCTAAGACTGTTAAATGAAAAGGAACTGAAGGAACACTTTTGAACACACAATATTTGATTATTCAGATATCTATTTTTATTCTTCTGAAATTGGGTTTCACACTATCACTCTCTCTTTATGCACTATATTTGGTTGTTCCATTGCTCTATTTTTGATCTTCTAAAATAAAGGTTTCAAGCATGCTTCTAAAATAAAGGTTTCA
The DNA here is from genome assembly GCF_000004515.6 of Glycine max. Taxonomy (NCBI): domain Eukaryota; kingdom Viridiplantae; phylum Streptophyta; class Magnoliopsida; order Fabales; family Fabaceae; genus Glycine; species Glycine max. Next base: position 3,182,177 of record NC_038248.2, read on the forward strand.
CATACACTTGTGATTTTGTTTTGTGACACTTATGGCGATTTTTTAGTTTAAAATTATTACATTGGGTATTACACGTCATTTATCATTTATATGATAAATTAAAAGCTATTTTCAGTGTGTTTTTGAATCTTAGAATTCGATACAATTTATGATTCATGATTCAAAAATTAGCCAAACGATTCATGATTTGGATCATTTGGTAATATTGTCAAGAAACTACAACATCAAACCATTCATGCAACGCAACATACCTGATGCAGCAAAGCCAGGGCATGAAATTGCACAAGAGCTGCCCTTGATTGAACAGCTTCCTGAACCTCATTACTCCATCTTTTTACAATCTCGGGATTTGTCTGATAAGGGGGGACATAAAATAAGCAGGCAACACATATGGAATATGAGATAAGGAATTACAAATAGATTTTGTTAATACCTGGAGTATATGAATGCCGCTAACTAGGGCTGCACTTGCAACAACTGGATTCTTGTCTACAATAGCCTGTTTCAGATATCGCTCTATTTGAGTAAGGAGAGTTCCATCCGTGATACGACAAAGGACACGAATAGCATTAGCCCTGTACATATCAGTCTTACTATTCATGTCCTTCATGAGAGAGCTTGTAACGATGATAACCTGGTAAAAAAGTAAAATAAAAGAGATAGAACGGTCAGAATCTCTGTTTGTGATATACAGACAATATTCGTGAATCTGACTGCTCATGAAAATTGCAAGAATTTGTAACCTCATCTGCAGAAGGGGAGAGCTCCTTTATGATCAGGTAGACCATTCTCCTTAACCCAAGATCCCGAGACTGGAAAAGCTTAGTTACAGAAAAGAAAACTTCTGTGGCTTCGGTCTATGAAATTACAACAAGAACAAATTATTGAAAAGGGATTCGTAACAACTCTAATATAATTCTGCAAAGCCATTCTATAAACAACCACAAATATCTATGAAATAGAAAAGACAAAGAAAAACCTCTTGACCTTTGTAAATGTCTCTCCCTGATTCAGTAGATATAAAAGTTTTGTGATAACCTGGAAAAGAAAAAGATAACAAACAAATTCAATGTCAAATCCAACCATTGAATAACACAATGAAAACATAAGATCAATTAAAAATAATAAAAGAAAAACCTGTGAACATCTCCTAGCATCTAGTTGTGGGTCATTAAAAACCCTGGCCTCCTGAAGAACAGCTCCCTTTTCAATTCCCAAAAAGGGAGAATACTCAGCTGTTAACCAAAACAATCATAATTCATAAATTAATAAGAGCATTGAGTCATTTATAATACAAGCTGAACTCATCACAACAATGACCAAAATGAGAAGAAGAAGCAAAAGCATTAAAAAAATCTAAATTATCCATCAAGTATCAACTCATCACCATAGACATGTTTAAACAAGCAACTGCAATTTGCACATAATTGACTATATGCATAGCAAATTATACGTCTTGGATAGATTAAAGTTTCCAAAACGACAAGTTATAGTTCAAATCCAATCCAAGCATTGTGATCTGTGTCATTTGCAATTGGAAAGCAAAATTAAACATTGGATCTGGAAGTGAGGGAGTGTTATCCAGCAATGGCAAATAAAGGAAGAGTTAAACGCAAAACAAAATCACAGCAGAGAGCAGATCGAATTGCGAAAGAGAAAAAACAAAAGAACGAAGGAATCACCTTCGTCGTCGCGGTCATCGTCCTTCTTCACGAGCGGCTGAGCCATGTGCGGAATCTACGAGATCTGGAAAGAGCGCAATCGCAACTCTGCAGGTGCCTCTGCGCTGATGCGAGTGCACCACTCAAGTTTGCAAACAGAGAAAATGGTTCGTCAACAGAAAACAAAAGAGAAGAGGGCTTTGTAGTTGTAGTACGAGATTGGGTGGATACTACCCACTGTGTCCTACCGTGTTACTCTCTCGGTGGGTAAAACATCACTGGATTTATTATTACAGCTTTATTTTTGCATCTCTCTTTCTCTTGCATATTGTATTCATAGTGTTATTTTTTTATTGTATATTACTGTTTTTATTTATTTCTTTTATCTTACTACATCAGCAAAAAAAGTATGCATATTTTTATCTTGCTACCTTGCATATTTTTTATTTTTGCATGTCTCTTTCTCTTGTATATCGTCTGGTACTATTTTTCTTTTTATTTTTTTCTACATCCATCTCAACTTTATCATGAAAGGTGAAAAAACTACAACCACCAAAAAATGTAAAAATATTATTATTATTATTATTATTATTATTATTATTATTATTAAGATAACAATTACTGTAATAATAAACTTTCAATCCCGTCAGTAAAAAAAAATGTGTTGATAGAAATTAAGATAACAATTACATCCAAAAATACTTCTCACAAAATTATTATTTTTTATCAAAATTGCATTTAGATTGTTGTAGAAGAATGAAATATTTATTTGTCAAGGACTACTAGCATTTGAATATAATATTGAGAATTTAATTAATTTGAGTTGAAATAAATATGATTAAAAAAGTAGAATAAAATGATATTATGTTCTATTAATTAAGATTAACTAAAATAAGATTAAATATGATAAAATATATTGTATTTCATTAATCTAATATCTCTCCTTTTCTTTTTCTATAATTTGAATGACACAATATAGATTTTTTTTTCCACTTCATCATAAAATTATTTAAATAATAGAATGATGATTTTTATTTAATTTAGCATTAATTTATTTAGATTTTACTTAACTTAATTTTATTCACCATTATATGTTTAAATATAATTTAGTTTTCATTAATTTAACATGGTATCATTTATTAGATATGGGGTTCTCAAAATTATTAGTTGAAACGGATTCAGCAATTGCAGTGGATCAGTTTATCCTGTCTAACAATCATCTTGCTTTCAAGCTGGTTAAGGAAATCAAATGGCGCAGAAGAAGAAGATCTGGCAGTTAGTGAAGTTTCGCATGTTAACCGTCGAGCAGACTGTTGCTGATTCGTGTGCGAAGTTTGCTTAGTCAAACAATTGTAGCTTTATTTCTTTTACTTCGATTCCTGATTTTGATCATCGTCTTTTCATGAACAACTTTTTCTGTAATGTTGATTTGCAAGTTAATATAAGTTCTGGTTGAGGGCTCTTTGTCCTCGCCTAATTAAAAAAAAAAAAAAAACTTGTATGTTGTTTTGAGAGCACGGGGATACGAGAATTTTACATTGAAAATAGTTTTTTATGTTAAAATTTCACATTATAAGACCATGCGTAAGTTTTATATTTTATTTTTTATACACATTAAATAAATAGTGTTTTATAAAGATAAATGAGAAGAATGACAAACATAAACCAATTGTTTTTCAATTTTGTCCAAAAGGGGAGGGGAAATACACTTGTATATAACTCATTACATCGCATGTGAAATACTTAAAAATTTAATCTAAATTTTAAATTGTGTAGTGTGATAACTAATAAATGATAAATCAACATTGAGTTTATTCAAGTAGAATTGAGCTTGAATTGTTTGAGTTAGGTATTAATTTCAAATTTTATGAATAATAAATAAATAAAATGATTGAAATATAAAATTATACTAAAAATAGTTAGTTAAATTTTATTGGACAGATTAATCATCAATAAAAATCAATAAATACTTTTAATGCTTATAACATAACAAAATAAACTAATAAATGATAAAATGAAATAAAAGAATACAAAGTTACAAAATTATATAAATTTGAAAATAAAGAAGATAGAAAAAAAATAAAGAATAGAGATGGTTAGATTCTTTGAATTTAACTCAATTTCAAAAGTTAATTTATGGGGTGAGGGTTGTCCCTTACTTATAATGTGAGACTTCAATTTTTTTCAATACATTTTCTCACCAAACACTTTTAGATTTAATGTGTGGTTAACATAGTGGGTAATTATTTGAATGAGTCTTGGATATGTTTTAAAACAATCTTAGATTCTTAGAATGTGAATTTAAGTCTAATTCATTCTCAAAAGTTAGTTCATTGAATGTGGATTATCTCTCAATTATATACTCTATCTTGATTTTATATCTTATAGGTATAAGACTTGAGTTTTTTGTAATAGAGAGTTTTGTGTTATCATTCAACTTAAAAGTCACACATGGTAAAACATAAATAATTATTGATAGATATGCATGATGTGTCTTGTTTGTTTATACTGCATGTGATTTGGAATATATTTTAAAATTGACCAAATAATAAAAATTAGACATTGTTGCCCGAGGCAAACTACAAATGTTATTGATGTTACGGTATCTCATTTGGTGTATCTCATTTTGCAATATTGTTGTATAAGGCGACATATAAGCTTAGTCATGAGTAAGTCATATCCAAAGGAAATTCACCCTTTGGGTGATTGGATCCATTAAATCTTACTGTCTATTAACATTATCCTCTTCAGTAAAAATTGATTCGCTAACAACATTAACATTTGATACTTAAATGTATTTTTACTTTTACTATTGACTTTTCTTCTTGTAAGAATAAAATTGTATATGATCTAGAAAGGTTGATGTAATAATAAAGATGGGAGAAAAAGAAACATCCCATCTCATTACTTAGGTTTTTTCTTTTGTTTGCTAAAGAGCCTCTACCCTTATTCCTTCAAAGAACTCCTTGTTTTCTGCCTTCTCCAAATTTCCCATGGCTCTCTTTTTTACTCTCTCCCACTTCATTGATATTATTGTTATTATTACCATTGTTCAGCAGCATTAGTAATCCTTCCGAAATCGCATCATACCCTATAATTCTTAGTCCAACCACGTCCTAGTTTGATGAATGCTTATGCCTTGTATATGGCTTATTGGTGTTTGTGATTCCAATATAATGGGAGTTGGTGCTGTGTGTGGTTGGTTTAGCAAGGGTGATGAGAGAGTTAAGTGAGTGTAGTAGGGTTTGAGAGTTATGGTTATTGCTTGATAGGAAAGATGTAATCTTCAGGGTAAAAAGGATGGTCATAGTAAGAGAGGTTTCCACTTTCCACACAGACAGTAAATTTAGTTTGTTTTGTTTGCTTGAAAAATATATAGCTCCAGAAACTCAAGCTAAATTCGATAAAAAGAAAATGAAAAATAAAAAGACAAAAAAATATAAAAAAAAAAACATTTTTTTATTACTCTATTTTTTCTATTTTCATTTTTTCTTTCTTTCCTACTATTTGTTTATTAATTTTTTTTAGTAATAAATAAATTTAAAAATAAAATGAAAATAGGAATACATGTGCAAAATAAATAGTAATTTCTTAAGAAATAATTGTGGAGGCTCATAATGTACTAGTCCCAGCTGTCAACGGGGGAATATTCGCGAAGAGAGAGAGGGCGGTTGCAATTGCATAGAGAAGTGCAGAGAGAGCGCAGCGTAACGACTCAGTCAAACAGTCGGTAACTCTTTCTTTTCTTTTCTTTCTTTCTCCGATCGCATCGCTCGCAACCACAATCATGCCTTCCCGAAGAAGAACTCTCTTGAAGGTCATCATTCTCGGTGACAGCGGGTTCGTCTCTCTCTCTCTCTCTCCCTCCCTCCATTTGTAGGGTTTACTTCAATCACAGATCTCTTCTCCCTTCTCGCTTTCCAACCTCTTTCTCCACTATCTCTTCAATTCTTTCATTCCGTTAATTCTTTTTACTTCTGATTGGATCATTTTGTGAAAATTTTCATGGATCACAAGAACCGTAGCTTCTGTTACTTGAATCTCTTGGACAATTGTAATCGCGCTTACTTGATTTATTAGTTACAGAGATTTTCTGTTTCCATCGGTTCTTTTTTCTTCCTTTTGAGGACATTATGTAATTTTGTTGTTGATGTTTCGCAGGGTGGGGAAGACGTCTTTGATGAACCAGTATCCTTCTGTTTCTGTCTACATACTCCGTGTTCTTTACTTTGCGATGCAATTTGCTTTCTATTGTTTAGTACTGCATGTAAACTATGTATTTTCCCCTAACATATGTAATTTAGGTATGTGAATAAGAAGTTTAGTAATCAGTACAAGGCAACCATTGGAGCGGATTTTTTAACCAAAGAAGTGCAATTTGAAGATAGGCTTTTCACCTTACAGGTTTGTGAGCAGTGCTTACCTAGATTTTCCTATCGTATGTGTTATGTTACCCCTAATTTTGCTGGAGAATTATTGGTTTGTAACCTACTAACCTCCTTTATGAATGAGGCTGTGCATGTTGATTTTGCATGATGTAAGTTTATTGATCAAATCATCTATTTGCCAAAGCGTCACATATATGTGCACATTAAACCTTTGCCATGCCTATTTCTTGGATTAAGTTTCTTTACTCATTGCTCTTAATGTTAGAATGTCTAGAAGTGTGTCTTTGAAAGTAACGTCAATCCATCACTCACCTAATTTTTACATTTGTACATCAGAAATGTGTAAACCTCCATTTAAAGCCAATTGAACGGGATTCCAAATGCACTATAAATTGTTTTGAAATGTGTAGTTTCTTGAATTTTGTGGAAATGGTCTTGTGCATGGGATTTAGGTAGTGCACGATGCTGTTTCCTGTCATTTCTAAGATATCAATTATCCCATTTGTTGAACATGTGACATTTGAGAGTAGTTGTGATCTTAATACGGACTTCATTGTATGGCTTTTGTTAGTTGTAACATTGAGACTCTTTGGGATGTTATATAGACTGAATCTAATGGGATAGAGAACTAAATCTATTTAAATGATGACTAGATTTCTAATGATTTATGGCTAAATTGTTCCGTTGCCCTTTTAAGAGCCTTTATGTTTATGGAGTCTTTCTAGTTGAAGATTGTGATTTGCGAGTCACAACTGTCATCACATTACAGTCATACTCTTGCAGTGTGTGGAAATTATGTTTGGGTCTATTCTACATCTCATATTTCTATGTCTTTTTAAAGTTTTAGGTTACAATAGTTCAAATTTTATTTTCTTATTAATTTTAATGTTCTTAACTTTACAGATTTGGGATACAGCTGGCCAAGAAAGATTCCAAAGCCTTGGAGTTGCTTTCTATCGTGGTGCTGATTGTTGTGTTCTTGTATATGATGTTAATTCAATGAAATCATTTGACAACCTTAATAACTGGAGGGAGGAATTTCTGATTCAAGTATGCTTTTATTCCTCTCTTTATAAATTTTCTCAAGCTATGTTGTGCAGATTTTACAACTTTTAAGATGTGTGATCACTTTGGCAGGCAAGTCCTTCCGATCCAGAGAATTTTCCTTTTGTTGTCATAGGAAACAAAATAGATATTGATGGTGGAAACAGCAGAGTGGTATTTACCCACCCCCTTAAGTTTGCTATCTTCAATGTTTCTTTTCTCTTTTTCCAAAGTTTTGCCCACATCAGGCACACACATACTCATAAAACACCTAAACACATACTGCTAAACATATGAACACTACCAAGTTCTTGTGTGCAGGTGTCAGAAAAGAAGGCTCGGGCTTGGTGTGCATCAAAAGGAAATATTCCATATTTTGAGACATCTGCCAAAGAAGGTATTAATGTTGAAGAAGCATTCCAATGCATAGCAAAGAATGCCCTGAAAAGTGGAGAAGAAGAAGAATTGTAAGTTCTTAAATGCGTGCATCTCTTCTTTCATATTTGTGAACTGAACAACTGAACTCACTAAGGCACAAATACAATAAGCTAGATCCCAGATTATGAGATTGTGTTCATTGGTTGAGGGAGCATAGTTTGGTTTTACCAGTGTTCTAATTCACAATTTTCATGTTGTCTCTTGAAATCTGAAAATCCATCTATAATTTCTGCTTATTGAGACAAACCATTTGCTATGTTATAACGAAAAAAAGGATTACGGGCATACTTGATTAATTGCAAGCTGATATTGTTTGTAAAGTGCATGTTTCCGTTTTTTATTGTATCTGTTGGCATCATAAACTTGGTTGTCATTTAGCAGCTTTCTCCAACCTCGTAGATACTCCAATGTAATTGTACTTACAAATAGAGTACTAAAACGAGACATTTTTTTTTTAATAATCTTGAAAGAGCATCACTAAAGTTACATATGCAAGGATAAGACTATGTACAGTACAATGGCCCTCCTATGCGAAGAGCCTTTGGCACTAGGGTATGGTAGTTTTTCTTAATCTTGAAATAGCACTACTTACCATGACACAATTTCAACAGCTTCAAGAATTAGTATCGGAGATGTTAGTTTGTCTATATAATTGTGCCCTGCAATTGGTTATTGGTGTATCTCGATTGCAGTATTTTTTGATAAGTTCCAGATTATCTCTTTCTTGGAACATATCTTGGGGAAAAAGTTTCACTAAATTGATCTTGTATGCTATTTCATATAAAATTACCAGTCGAACCAAAACAAAATACTTTTTTTCGTAATTGTTACCTAGAGATTATAGATATTATTATTATTATTTGAAACTTGAATTGTCCATTCCTCTGTTATTGATATTACCTTTTGGGTTTTTTTTGTCCATGTGGTAATTTGTGCTTTATTGAAGATACCTGCCAGACACAATTGATGTTGGAAACAGCAGTCAGCCACGGGCAACAGGATGTGAGTGCTGAATATATAGGTTTTCTTTTCAATACAATAAAGTACATTACTTCAAAATGATAGTCATTGCTGTGTGTGAGGAGACATCATTGTACATTAGTGTTTGCTCAAGAAACAAATTGGTCCAATGCTATACGTTGGGTGCTTGTTTGGTTTTGTGATAATTGCCCATATCAGTTGTTCTACATGTATGCTATTCCGATATTGTGAAAGAAACAGCGTTAGATTTTTCTGAAGTTATTTGTTTTGCATTGTCTATCGTTCATACTCGACATCAATAGTATTTTTTGTACGTCTATTTTCGTTACAAATTTGTTAGCAACCATGATTGTTGCGGTCATGCTTAGAGCTTCAGTGATCAACTCTCAACAGGAGTTGCTCAGTGATCTCTTGAAGTATTGAAACCTAAATAGATGGTGATTTTCTATTCTATAAAATAGAAGCTACCTACGGAATAATTTATATCCTTGGGTTGTCTTAAATATGGCGTGCAAATATTAAGCTCATGTTTTTATAAATTACTAGTGAGGAGAGGCATTCTGTGTCTTTTTACCTATTTTAATTAAAAAGAAAAAAGAAAAAGAAAAAAAAAACTAACATGAGTATTGGGTAATTATTAGAAGAGAAGTAATAAAAGTTTAAAAACTGACAAAGGATAAAATAATCTAATCTAATGAAATGTATACATCAATCAATGGAAGTATTTCCTTATAAGTATGATGCTGGCGGTGGATTTTCTTTGGGTTTGGAAAAAAGTTGGCTAAGGAGGTGGAGGAGGTGGAAAAATCCTTCCTTCTGTATAACTACGGCACACAGCGACTTACAAGGTGTATTTTCCTAAACATGCGAAAAACTACTGAAGTAGTCCGCGCAAAAACAGACTGAAAAAAGAAATAGAATCACTAATTATACGTATCTGACTATTGGTCGGAAGGTGTAATCATTGATATCTAAACCAGTAAACAACCAAGAATAGAAACTAAAGCATAGTTTTCGAAAGTCTAGAAGAAATGAGGAAACCCTTGTATTAGTTCTATGATTGTATGCATGTCCAGTCATTGTTTTTGTAAGTTCATATGATGAAAAGTTATTCACTTAAATTTTTAATGACAATTAACAATGAGATAATATTGAAATAACTTATGATGTTAAGAATTAAATGGAATTTATACTTAATTCTTGTTTGAATAAACTTTTCACTACTTTAAAAAAATCAAAATTAAAATCAACATGCACACATTAATTTATAAATTGTCATTTTATTTTTTCAAAAATTAGTTTTAACTAGAGCATAAAATAATTTGAAAAAATAGGCTATACACTTAACAGTGTAAAATCAAATAATTTTAGCTTATATAAAAAATCAATTTATTTTATCCTTTTTTTTTACTAAATGAAAAATTCATCCAAACATGTTATTAAGGGCAGGAGAAGAGGGGTTGAGATGTGAGTCAAAATCAAAAGCAAGAAATGACGGGAAAAAACAGCCATAGACTGTAGCCAACACTTGATCATTGCCAGACTGCTATATATTCTTTATGAAGTCATCCAAATTTCAATATGCTCTCATCCAATAATAATGTAGTGAATAGCATTCAAGTTAGAGGATTGAAGGCGCGCATTTTGCACAACTATCCACTAGTTTTAAGTTAAACACCTCAAAAATAAATATAAAAAAATCGGTCTACAACTTCAAATCTATCAGTAAACTTCCGTCCTCTCATCTGCGGCTGCTCCTAATAACGGGGAAAGGATGAGCTTCCAATGCACACTACTCTGGTCACCGAATTCCCAATACTACTCAATTTGGAGTTAGTCCTAACCAGCACTTGACCTTTGCAAGAATTTACTGGATCAAATGACCATCTGTTAATAATAATGCAAGCAACAAGGGTCTATGACAGAAATGGTAATAATAGAACCAAACATATACATACATATATGTGTGTGTGTGTGTGTGTGCTGGAACTAAAAATTTATTTTTTGGTCTTTACATGTGACACTCATTTTCAACTTGGTGCTTGTACCAAAAGTTTTAGTTTCAACATGTCCAATTGTGGTCAATTTCATCCTCGTCGTACTGTTATTATGATACCGTATATTGCCGTTACGTAATACAGAAAAGGGAAGGAACTAAATTAAAAGTAATCAAATCAAGCAATTTGGAACAGAAAATCATTTCAAAATACTGACCGGCAAGTATTTGGCAATGTACAAGGGCAACCAAACAATTTATGTCAACATGTAAATAAATTAAGATGGGAGAGGCATCCATTCTATTATAACCCATGAAATTCTCCTATTGTAGATTAGTTTATCTATCTATTCAGTTCAGTTCTCATTTATCATACTTGGTCAAATCTATTAAATGGAATGAGGGAGTTTAGGGCAATGTTGGGCAAAATGAGGAAAAAAAGGACTGGTGAAAAATTCCCAATATAGGAAAAAGAAAAAACCAGTTAAAAATAAGGTCAAAGTACAAAATCAGCACTTCAATCATGGGAAAGGGGCTGTAATGTTTTCTCAAGTTGAAATATTTAAAGCTTTCATCTACACAAACTTGCTAAATATTCTCAAGTTGAACTCCATATGTTTCTTCTGCTTCTTTGCATTTCCTAATACTTGTCTTTTTACGCTATTTCCTTTCTATTTACTTTGTCTAAATATACCGGACATTGACTAAACTATTCTAATAATATTAAACTGAGGTACTATAGGGAATATCCTATCTTAACCTCAACTAAAAAAAATCCACAATACAATGAGAATGCATACTCACATTGTCAAAATGATGGCGAGAGATCAGTAAGTATGAAGACATGAACATTTTTCTATATGTATTGACATTTATTTTGTCCCAACAGAAGAAAGCTTTTCCTGATTAGATGGCCGAACTGAATTTCCTGCTGCAGTTGAAGGTGTTAATGGGTTTTGAATAGTTGCTACCGTGCCTGCAGGTCTAGAAATCAGTGGTCTTGGTGGATTCATCATCATTTGTGGTCTTGGGAGTGAGTTTGCAATATTTGTAGGAATTCTATTGGTTGGTATAGATGGTGGTACACCTCTAGATGAGGAAGGTGGTATACCAAGCCTTGATGCAATTATCAAAGCACGCTCATGATAAAGCTTATGCCGTGATCGCTCTACATGCTCCCTTGCCCTCATCACCACATTCTCCACATCATTGAAAAAAGCCAACTTTGTTTCCAACTTGTGCAACTGCAAGCAGACAGAATTTACCAAGACAGTCAGGAGCAAAACATGAATACAATGCAATGAGATCTTTACCAGGCCATCAGATTACCTGCTTTTCTATCAACAAGGAAGTAAGCTGTCGAATTTGGTCTTCTTCCTGATTTGCTAGAAGTTTTGCTTTTACTGCTGCTGCAGCAAGTGTAGAAACAGCAGCACGTTTCACTTTCTCAAAACTGCTATCCTGTTTAGTCTTTGTACCATCATCTTCCACTTTTGCTCCATTATCTGCATTATCTTTACCTGCCCCTGTATGTTGATTTTTGTGGATTAAAGTTGAAATATGACAAAGACTCCTCAATTATTGAGTTAGACCTTAATTGCTCCAGTACAACTCTAATTTCATTTTATGAACAACTACGACATCTCTTCCTCTTTTTGTTTGAGTGTGTGTGTGTGTGGATGAGAGAGGGAGAGAGGGAGAGACCTGTATTTGGACCATTTTCAGCACTAGAATTTGATCTAACTGGATTTGAAGGTGACATCACTTCTACATCCTTTTCTGTCCCATTACATTGGGATGATTTTGATGTAATTAGTGGCTGAGAGTCAATCTTTTCCAATGGCAAGGAATTAGAAACTCCATCCACATCCATTACTGAGTCTGTTGTTTCTAGAGATTCATGAGCTGGATTTGTAGACTCTGGATTTTGAGGCTTGCTCTTAGTTGAGGGAATAGCATCAGAAACCATCTCAGCATCTTTTGATGTCTCTGATGGAAGAGAATCAGACACATGCCTGTCCTTTACAGAAGGGCAAGGTTCTTCAATTAAAGTTTCCTCCTGAGCCTTGTCAGAACTAGATGGAATTTCAGCCTTGGATGTTGAACCACCTGAATTATGCAGAGTGCCAGGTGCTTGATCATTGGGTAGCTTTGCATTGTTGAGATCATGACACTTGTCAAGCCCACATTCATTATTAACCACCGCTTGTTCCTTTGAAGAAATGGGTATTTCCGAGGCGCCATCATCTGCAGAAGCAGGCTTTCCCTTGTCTTCTAAAGCATTACTTTCAATTTTCTTATTATTGTGATCAGTTGGTAAATCTTTATCCTCCAACGTTGATTTATCCTGGTTTACATTTACTTCATCCTGGTCTCCCTCACTTTTAGAATCCCTATGATCCATTCAGACACAACATTGTAAGTCTCAATCAACAACTGGACTAGTTATGGAACTACCAAAATGCAAACTCTCCATATAAAATTTTAAATAGATCACATACCTCTCAGAACTAGTTGGTTCCTTCTTGCTATCTGGCGGATCTTCTAGAAGAAAGCAACACCTTGCAGCAAGCTCGGTGCCAGGAGAATTTCTTGTCATGGATTTTATGGAGCTGTGAGCTGAAGCAACAGCCGCATCAGAACCCACCAAGTGTGCAAGAAAAGTTGCCTGTAGAAGAAAACAACATAATATTACATAGTAAGGGAGGATGTGTTGGATTGTATATAACACTGTAAACATTATTTAACACTTGCAATTTTATTTTGCAACACTTGTTATCTGCGCGACAGACATGATCCAGTGCACAACCAACAGTTGCATACTTACAGCTAAATATAATAATTAATTCAAAATTATTGTTCTGAAGATAGGGGACTTATTAAATAATTTGAATTAGATGCCTATAGCATACCCCAAAAATACAGAATCAAGTGTTACTATTCATGCACTGAAGCATTCAACTTACCAGTGCCATGACAGGATTACCCACATCAGCAAATGAAGAAGGGCCTTCAGGTCCAGGAGAATAACCAACAGCCGCAAATGCTTCCTTAAGAGCATTTATAGCACAGTCATTGTCTGCTTCCTGATCAATCTTTACCTTAACAGCATCTTCTGATTTAGAAGTTTCCTCGCTGGCTTTCTCATCACTGCCTTCTTGTAACTTTGGAGTCTCCTTCTGATTCACTTTGACTTCGAGATCTTCAGCTTTGGAAGTTTTTTCACTGTCTTTGATGCCATCGCTAGTATGATTCTCAATACATTCTGAAGCATCTTTGTCCATAGATGAGTCACTTTTTGTTGCAACTGGATCCGCAGTTTCTTTGCAACCAGCATCAACATCATCATCACAGTCAACAAAGGTATCCTCAATTGGCATTTGAACAAAGTGCAATATGCACTGAGCTTTTGTTTTTGTTCCAACATGTTCTGCAATTTCATTCCAGTTTTCTTTATACAGTTCTAATGCTTCAAGGAGCAGGAGAGTCTCCTGATCAGTCCACTTTCCACCATTAACCCCTGCAACTTCAGCTGGTTCCATGAGTATAAAATCCAATGAAGACATGCCAGAGCCAAATCTTCTATTACTGAAGCAGTCGGTACATAGATCAAAATCTGCCTGTCAGACACATCACAATATTGATAAAATATACAACATGAAGTGCAGGATCAAATTAAATAATCATGAATAACACATTCCAACAATATATTAGTGATAATTCAACTAAAGAGTGAAACAGTTAACCAGCCTGTTGCTAAGTAAATTACAGAAACCATTAAACCCACAAAATCAATCAATATATACAATACCTTTTAAATCAGCAAACAGTTAGCCTCTCATGATGAATGATTCTTTTGTAAGTTCACTAGTATTTGAGAAGGTTTCAAAAATTGACTGTAGTTCTTCCACTTCTCTAGAAATGTCCTTTTATGGTTGGCATTTAAAAAAAATATTTTGAAAAATCTAAATTCAGATAAGATTGTAAACTAATTCCATAATATCAAGCTACAAAGTTGATTAACAGAAAACATTTATTGGAGACATTATTAAAATGTACAGATAATTTAACTCCTCACTGAAAACACAAGGTAAACCACAAACGCACCAACCAATGCAAATAATGCTACAACCTTTAATAAGAGCACGAAGTTTGGGACAAGATTGCATTTGAGTAGTATACAAGGAATAATTAATAAATATAAGTCATATCTTCAGTATATCACTATAACAAGCGCTTCAATCACTCATTCAGTAATATATACCAACCTGCTTCTGGCAATGGTAACGTTTGCGAGAACAATCAGCAGAACAAGAGTTGCAATGGTACTCAAGCATCTCAACTGCTGGCCCCTCTTGTTTCACCAACTCTTCAGCAATTGTAGACTCTGGAAACAAGCCAGAGGTCGTAGCTGGAGTCATTTGGCTAGACCTTTGAACAGGTGGACATAATTGGAGAGTTTCAAAGTGATACAATTTTTCAAGCAACAAACTCTTTTCTGCTTCTCCATCATCACTGGCAGTGGCCACAGAAGAATCCATTGAAGGGAATGGATGGAAGTTAATTAAACCCCAATAGTCCAAAAACTCCATTACCTCTTGCCTGGCATCCGAGTCTCCAACATTAAGCTGTGACATATCTTTCAATTCAATTTGTACATTTGGATTTGAATGAAACTTCTTCATTATCCAATTCCTTATCTCCATGTATACATCAGAAGTCCGATTTTCAGTCTTGCCACTAAAGAAAGAAGGCAACATTTGCTTCTCAATTGGATGAATACATGACCATGAAAACCAACCTGAAATTGAAATCCAAAGATAAAAATGGGTAACTGAAAAACAAACTTTTTAACCTTTGGGTCAAAACTTAAAATATGCTTATTGCAATTAAATATTGAACCAATAGAAAATAAACCATTGGGACATGTGGGGCACCAAGCATTTGCATAACAGTATTACTAGTATCTTGTTGGACAACAGAAGCATTGTACTTAGGACTAATTAATGTAGCATGGTGCTAGAAGGCTCCTCACTGTGCAAATAGTCATTGTACGCAATCTTACCCTTGCAAAGAGGTTCTTTCCGGATTCAAACCATGACCAACTGGTAATCAAGGCACAACTTTACCATTACACCAGGGCTTGCTCTCATGATAGAAATTAGTAATTATACTGCTCCCTTCTTTAGATTATGCAATATACTTTACTCCCAGACCCAGTGGTAAGGATGATAGGTTGCTGTGTGGTTTTGTTCTTGTTTAGACTTAAGAAAGTTACAAAAAACTAAACATAAACACTCAATCAACATCCACACAGTTCTTTCTGATCTTCCTTACGCCTATCTACGACGAAAGACTACACTCTACAAACCATTCAAGTCAAAAGCTCAACATAAGGATTCCAACAATAATCTTATGAATAAAGCTCCGTTGAGGCGGGAAAAACAATACGAAAAAAAATAGTTCATTAATCATTAGTGAACCAAAAACGGGAAGCAAGGAGTCACACTGTTATTAGTTATTTTACTTGTCCTTTTATTAGTTATAAGCTATTTTGCTAAGTCACATTAGGCGAAGGTCGGCTCGGCCTAGTCAAATTTCAGAATTTAGAACAACCACACACAATTTCCCACACCAACCCTCCTCTATCCATAACACTACTCTAATGTAATTTAGAAAAACAGATCAGTTCTCAAACACCTACACATACCTAGGGTAACGAAATTTAAATTGGGAAGGAAGACCAGCACAACTAGGAAGAAGAGCAAACTGCAAATGGTAAAAACATGAACTGAGAGAACCTATCATGCACCAGTTCAGCCGAATCACTCGTTCATTGCAGAACAAAAAAGTGAACAACAATGACATCAAACAAACACATAATGTTTTTTCACACTATCCACTGCAATTCAAGCCCTAAACCTAAACAGAAGCAAATTAGGGTTTGAGAGAAGGCCCAAAGTCTAACCGCAGTGGGTGGGAACCACGTGCGCATTGGCACCGCGAGATCTGATAGCTTCGAATTCGGCTTCAATCGCGGCCTCGAGAGTCTCCCACTCGCTCTCCTTTTTGAGCTGCTCAGCCAGCGCCGTGGACTCAGCAGCGGAAGGGTGGGCGCGTTCGGAGCGTTTGACGGCGGCGGGAGCGGAAGCGGCGGCGGAAGAGGAGGCGGAGAGGTTGTTGGGGGTTTGGCGGGCCCTGGTGAGGGGACCATTGTGGGGGGCAGGAGGGAAGAGCGGTGAAGCCTTGTCGCGAGCGGCGCGTTTGGAGGGTGCGGAGGAGGAACCGGAGGCGCTGAGGGTGCCGAACTTCCTCTTGTTGGCTCCGGCGCGGCGGCGAGACGTTGCTGGCTCCGATGCCGGCGAATCGGCGGCGGAGGGAGCGGCGTCGCGGCGTTTCTCCTCCATAGAGACGAGAAGGAGAAAGAGAAAGGGGGGGTTATTAGGGAAAAGAAATATTTTGGTGAGTGAAACTGTGCTGGTGCTGGACTTGTCTTCCAAACATATACGTCATCTCACTGCCCTGACCCTCTTTTTTGTTATTTCCAGCTACGCCTTTTACTGCTTCCCCCACTCACTCCACTCCTTGTGCCTACTGTAATAGGGAAATGGATTTTGGATCTCTCCATTTTCTCTTTTCATCCTCACTACATTGTTTTTATTTTTAAGGATAAAAGTAATTCCTTTAGTCTTAAGATATTAAAAAAATTTAAGCCCCTGTTTGAGGTCATTTTTTTTAGGATTGAGTTTCAAAATTTTAATTTTAGTTTTAAATTTTTTTAAAACCTGTATTAAAATATGATT
This sequence comes from Glycine max, assembly GCF_000004515.6. Taxonomy (NCBI): domain Eukaryota; kingdom Viridiplantae; phylum Streptophyta; class Magnoliopsida; order Fabales; family Fabaceae; genus Glycine; species Glycine max. The sequence goes on from NC_038248.2 coordinate 3,199,488, forward strand.
AATTTCAAAATTAATTTAAGAGTATTTTTGTTTGCAAATGACAATAGACGTGTTAGTAGCAACAATGATAGAGATATTAATGGTAATTGAAGTGAGAGTGGTGGTAATAATGATCATAACAAACATTTTTTATTTTCCATTCCATTTAATCTCTTGTCATATAAATGACATCTCAACCACTTACATGAGCATTATGTTACTACCAATATACCGCAATTAACAATTGTGGGTTGAGCATTATAGAAGGGATAAAAATATATTTTAACCTTATTTTTATTATTTGAAAATTAATTTTACCCTCAAACATGAAGATTAAATTTAGTAAACATCATTAAATTTAGAAACACAGATTGATAATGATTGCCAAGTTCAAGGATTAAATTATTTGATTATATAGCATTGGAGACTGAATTAATTGGTATATCAATTTCAGACTAAATTATTAACACTTATTATTAACAATTACAAAAAAAGTTACTGACTAATTTTTTATATATAACATTGAAGACTAACTCAATGTATTTATAACTTCAGGGACTTATTTTATATATCTTTCACACTAAATATAAACAGATACAATAAAATTACACAAATATATCAAAGGGAGAAAGGGTGGTCACTGGTGTGAAGGATGGCAAAAGAAAAGGCAAAGACTAGAAAGGATAATCATCAGAAGATAAAATCAACAAAAGTATTCAGATTAAAAAATGGATAAATCATGTGCTGTCATGGCCAATTACTGTTAGCAATATTACGCATTCCTTTGTTGTGATATATTAATAATGATTTCACGTGGAAAATGTAGTTGACAAACTACCCTTTGGATTCCAGTTCCATGCAAACCAAGTTCAGTCAAAGATTCTAAATTTAATACCCTTGGCAGTTGCCACCATTTGCAATTGAAACGAAACAGTGGAGTACATATCAGTTAGTTGTCAAATCTGAGATGTCATTGAAAATGTATTGTTCCCGCTAAGAACAACCATATTGGAAAAAAATATTACATGTACCCCTGTTCTTCTGAAATTGTCGATTTCCAAACTTTATTCTTCTTCGTGAAAGCAGTAGCTTGAGAAAATTAGAAAATTAAATTCTTTTTTTTCTTAAATTCATTACAGACATTATATTCAAAGTTAGACATCTTGAGTAAATTGTTTCTAAAGACAACGTCCCTCACAGCTAAATTCTTAATTGCTGGCAAGTATTAACGGATGTCTTGAGTAGAATTTATTATTATATATTGTTACAAAAATGGTTAAAGTTTTTTACTTTAAATTTATTATGAGAGGCAGGGAGCACAACATGGCCGAAGATATGAAATTTGTTGTATATTGTTAAAGATTTTTACATAAACGCCAGAGAACAGGGAGCACAACATGACCGCAGATATGATGAGGATATTTTTTTGTTCCTTTTTATTTATTATTGTTTTACTTTTTTATTTTTATATACACGTTTATGTATTCTGCTTTTTATTGTTTTTTGTGTTGTTTGTTTTAATGTTTTCTTTTGTTTTTGGTCTATTAATGAAATGGGCCTATGCAGCCCATGTTAACTTTTGTAGGCAATTGCTTCTTGTACCTTTATAATTGCTTCCTGCGCCACTGTAAATTACATTCCGAAATGGGGTGTAGGAAGCAATTGCCCATTTTGTAACCATACACTTTTTTTAACGGGCTCAAATGGTCCAAAATAGAATCTCATTATTTGCAATAGAAATAAAAAGGGTGAATAAAATTGACTGTCTACAGTGATATACTTAAGAAAAAATTGAAAATAAAAGGATTGAAATGTAGCAAAAAATAATGAAACATGGCGTCTTTGTGCAAGTTTAAACAAAGTTGAGGTCAATTTTTAAAACCTTTTAGCCCCTGCAAAACCTGAAAAAGAGTTCGATACTAAAGATGGATATTTAATATATATATATATATATATATATATATATATATATATATATATATATGCGCTCCATTTATTTTACTTGCCATGGTTGGTTGAAAAAAATGTGGAAGGAAAATTAGTTGTGTCAAAGAGAAAATTTCAGACTAAAAAATTTATCACAATTAAATCGTAAATAAGATATCAAAGAATTTTTAATTTTCTTGTGTTGGTGATAAATAATATAATAATATATTAATGTTACAATAAATTTCATATCATGAAAAATACAAAAGTAAAATTCATGAATAATAACAATGAATCATATTATAAATCCTTATTTATTTCATGTTTTCTCTCATATATCATAATAAAAATTAGAATAAATTAAGTGTAAAGGTTTTTATATAATTATATTATCATTCAATTACAATTTGCTATATATAATAAATTTATTTTTATAATAACTATTATAAACGTCATATAAAAAGAGTTTTAAATTGAATTGATATACATGTCTATTAACTCTAAAAAATATTTTGAGGGTATTATTCGATTACAAAACCATGGTCAATGATACGTCATGGAATGAATTACAAAAATTAGCCACGATTTTTATTTATTATAACGATGGATCGGTGATGTTTGTTGCTTCTATGTTCGTCGAGTGAATTCAGCATAGGCAACCATTTTTTTTAACTGGACAACTACTAGTTACTGAACAGAGTTTTTGTACTAATATCATCTATTCATCCTCAAGTTTTTAAAGTTACATGTTACGGAGGTTGCCAGTTAAACTCCAAGAATCCTAACATGCTCTGAATACATTTTTTAATATCCATGTCCTCAATTTTTTTAGTTTTAAGTATTTTTAATTAGACCCAATTTTTTTTTTAAAAAAATACTACAAATAGATCCCACCTATTAGTGTTTTCTAGAATATATAGGGGTTAATGACTTTGAAAATGACTTAAAACTTGTGCCCCCTGCTGCTACTGGAATTGATATAAGACAAGTTGTGATGATTTTAGTTGCTGGCTTTGTTCAGTGTAATTGAAAGAGAAGTGGCATTTGCTTCAATGAAAAATGGGTGAAGGTGTTTCTGAATTTGAGGTTTCATGAAGGTAAAATCAAACTATGAAAGCAAAGATTGAATGGGTAACATATTTCACTGAAAAAAAAGCATGGAGGTTGATCCTTCAGGTGAATGGATTTGTTGGATAATAAGGTTTTATGATTGAAATTGGTAGAACAACCATGGTGGTAGAGGAAAGGTTTCTGGTTGTTGTGATGGGTTTTAATTTTTAAAACAACGGTGCAAAATAAATAATTTATTTTTCTGAAAGTTATAATTGAAAATGTTCAAAGCTTTTTACTCAAACCTCTTTATCAATTTATGAACAATTCATCCCAACCATCTATTTTTTTTTAATATATCGAAGGTAATTTTTATAATTCATTTATGCTCTTAAATTTTTTTAGGACATTTGAAAAGAATTCAAAACATCAGTCATTGATCAATATTTTTTTCCAAAATCTTCAGTCACAATGGTTTGGCCATCCATACTCCAAAACTTTCCTAATAAATACACAATATTTTTGCTCCTAAACTTGTGACGTTTGCTCCTAGCTCAGCTAGTAATAGTACGGATTTTTATTTTTTATTTTTTATGAACACATGGAAATTGGAATAATCACTAAAGCTTTAATTGATGCTATAAATAAATGCATGAAAAACACTCATAATTGATGCTAAATGAATTTAATCTTTATATTATTGTCTTTATTCCGAATTGAAAAGCAAAGAATGGGCCTTCCCTGATTCCCTCTCAGTATAAGACAGGATTCGGACAACTAGCCCTTGATATTTGTCGAGCACTGGTTCATTATTTGAGCAATGGACCCTTTTTTTTAATTTATAGAATTTTAATGCCCCTTGCTCAATCAAATGGTGCTATTGTAATCAAATTTTCGTTGTATTTTAATTTTCTAGTTATATTTATCTTTTACTTATTAAATTGTATTTTACGTTATCTTTAATTAATTAAATATGAATAAATAGAAATATATGACTTATGTTTGTAATAAATCAAATATATTTAAGTAATTTTTTATTCAAAAATAATAAAAATATAAATAAACTACTGGTAACCTCATTGTTAAGAAAAATATACAAATAATGCGAAAAATCTACCCATCATCATCAATTATTTTGCTCATATACCTTAAGTTATTTAGACAATAATGCATCACACCATATTATTCATTGGATACATCATCATCATCCATTATTTTGCTCATATACCTTAAGTTATTGGGAAACAATAATGCATCACACCATATTATTCATTGGATACGCTCATATAACACACATTTCCTTTTGGTCACATTAATGCAAGAGATTATAAGATTAATTTGATAGTGAAAGAAGAAAAAAAAGAAAGAGAAGTCATGAATTCAAATATTTTCATTTACAAAATTAACAATTAATTGATAAAAAAAATTGATGCATTTAGTCATTATACTTGGTGGCCTGGGTTCAAAATCATAATTCATCTCTTGCTTCCCACCTTTATAATCATTGTCATTGTAAGCTGAGATGTTAGGTCTCGGTTCAAAGACTTTCATGGTTTGCTTCTTAATTTGTAGCATCAATATCCTCATCATTATTGTAAGTTAAAATGTTTGGCCTAGGTTCAAAATCTTTCATATGTTTCGTATTTTCCTTGGTATCAATGTCATCATCCTCGTAAGCTAAAATGTTAGATCTTAGTTCAAATTCTTCTTTAGAAAACACCTTCTTTTCATTGGCAACTTGTGTGCTTGTAACAAATGACTCTTCACTCTTGTGCTTGAGACCTTCAACATGTACAAGATGTTCTCAGATCTTATTGAATACTTTTCAGGTTGAATCTCAGACTTCAATCGAAGAAAACCTTGAACTCCTTCTGGCATTTCTTGATCTTTCATATCATTTTCCAATATTCTCTTGGACCCCTTCTTGATTCTAAGGTAGTAGCAAACTTTTGTGACAAAAATAATAATAAAAAAGTTAAATTGATAGTTAGATCCTAGTATCCCAATGTGGCTCAATTGGCAAGCAAAAGGTGATTTCAAAATATAGATAACTAATTTGGTTACATTTTCAACCCATGCATTTTGCATATCTACAAGTTTTATTCCATCATATATTTATCATTTAGATGGAAGTAGCAAAGAAATATCATAAATAACCAGCATGAAATTAATTCGTATATATATAGTGTAACATAATAAATGAAAAAAATGTTCACTACTAGAAAAAGAGCTTTTGACAACAATTTTTTAATATATTCAAAGATGATTTTGAACCGTCTTTGAAGTCAACGTCGTGAAAAGTCAAGATTTTTCATGACAATTCCTAAAAAATCATTTTAAAAAAACTATCATTTTAAGACGGTTCTTTAAAAAATCGTCTTAGAATGTCTTTATTTAAAATAATAATAATAATAATAATGCTAGAACTACGACATGCATATGATGATTCCCACCATGAAAGAATACAAGCATATATACATATGTCATATGTATACCACTATTGCATGTATATCCATATGCATATGGGCTTTCATATGATTTTTACTAAACAAAACAGCTAACTAACAAAATTGGGTCATGAGCCTCTCAAGAAAGGCCACACAACATCAAGTGGGTGACTCGGTCAGAAGAAGAGTATGCCACCAGCCACATGCAACGTTTGGCAGAAGCGAGTAACATCTTGAATGAAATTACAATATCAATATCAATAAGATACAATTAAGTATGTTTAAATGTTGTTTTTCTTTTCACATACCTATTTCTTGAATCTGTCTAGAGTTTAATAATTATATATTATTTGTATAATTTTTTTTACACTCTTAACTAATTAAAAATTACTGATAGTATGACTTTTAAAATAATTATTATAAAAATTAATACATTTAAAATATATGATAACTTATGATTAAAAAATTCATTATCTATTAATAAAAAATATATAAAAATATTCTTAAAAAAAAACTTTGAGAAGGTGTCATAAACAAAAGCTAACAAAGTGGTAGATTGGGCACGCTGTACACAAGGTAACTTGTTCAAGAGATTTTCATATACCGTTGTGGAGAAGTCACGTGCTCCAGAGTAGGGTTCACTTGAGCGATGATGAAAGCATGTGCTCTACATCAAACTTTCTTACCTATTTGAGAATGCTCCTCTATATTATTTTCTTTATTACAAGATACTGATTAATTAGGACAGGAGCATAAAAAGGAAATGGTCCATGGTTTTAATCAGGTGCAAAGGATAAGCTAACACCTAAAACTGAGTCCAAATCACAGAACAAATTCAGGGCAACTTGATTAATATACCAATTAAAGCTTTTTTTGTGTTTAAGCATACATAGGTTGAAGATTGGAGTGGCATTGGTTTTAGTTGTTGGGGTTGAACGGTACGTCTTTAGCTGCCATTCTATTCTATGAGCAGCCACAACTATAAGTCCTTTCTATTTTAACATCTTAAGCTGACAGTCAAATGTCAATTAGACTCATTCATCAAAGTGCCCTTCAATTCTCAACCACTTTAAATAAGGTTATTGAGGTATCTTTGTATGTGGCAGAGGGAAACAGAAATATAGATGTGATTTGAAGTCCCCTTTGTAATGTTTCTTGCTCAAATGAGTATTCCAACCACAGTCACATTTGGCATGAATGTGTGCCACTGTCCCCAAAGGCTGAGATGCTCATTTGAGCAAGCAATGTTAAAAAGTGGGAAGTTACCAACAACAACCACTTCGGTCTATTGTTTTTGTCTCAAACGTGCTAAGCTCCCAATTTTACTAACAAGCATCGTTTGATTAATTTATTTCTAAAATGTGTCATCTTTGATCTCCCGAAATTATGGGGATCTTCATTGAATCACAAGTCTTCCTCCTCGCATCACTAGAAACTTTAATCAGTATTTATTTACATAAAAAATTTCAATATTGCTCACTCTGCTTGCGTTACTTGGTTAATAAAATTTCAATATTTATATGTCATCATATTAATATTTTGTAAACTTGGAGTTGGAGACACATATGTTACACATGGGATCGTTTGATTTTTTTTTTTTTAAGAATGGGTTTGGGCACCCTTTGTGCCCATCATATATACAAATATATCTTATTTTGCTGATTAAATTTTTTTTTGTTTAGAAAGTCAAGATCCTTTTGCAGGTAAGAAGAAAAGAGGTGAGAAAAGATCTGATTCATTCCACGTCCTTGAGTGAGGTGTGCTTTGTGGGAGAGGAAAGTGAATTAACACGGTGCGGCCACGTGGAATCATTCACTGAAATCCAGCAACTAACTACAACATTAAAGAGTAGCGTACATAATTCGTTTTTTCTTTTCTTTCTTTCTTTCCATCTCATCATTTATTATTTTCAATTTTTTCTCTTTTTTCTTTAATTGTTCCTCAATTTTTGGACAAGTATCATTTCTTTCTTGTGATATGCATTATTTTTATGTATTTTAAATTATAAAATATTTTTTTATTCAACTAAAATATAGTACACATTTATTTATTATTTGACAATTGATATGGAAATATACTAAATTGAGATTAAGATAAATAATAAAATGTAAAAAAATTTAAAATATTCAATGCAGCAATGTCCTTACAGTTAAATCCATTATTAAGAAACTCGTGAAAAGTGCTAAATATGTATGCAGAGTCAGATCATGAATAGAATTTTCTTTTGATATTACTAATTCGGGTAGTATTTATAATACACCACTATAATATAATTACATTGTAGTCTACTGACTGCTTTTTATTTTAAATTATATTGTAAGTTTTTCTTATACCGCTGATGGGGATAAATACTATATTATTATATAATTATAAGGTTTTACAATAAAAACAAAAATAATTGATTAAAACATATCATAATTGATAGAAAATTCATATTAATCTCACCTAATTAATCTTTTCTTATATTATATATTTTGATGAATTCATAAATGGAAAAAAAAAATATTTCAATTCAAATTATTATTTTTTATTAAAATTACATTTAAAACCAAATCTATTAAGTGATACAATACGAAAATTTGTTCAATTGAATTAATTTGTTAACTTTCCCCCCTTAAAATCGATTCAGTTCAATCCTTAAAGACTCTTAATCATATTTCTCATGTGACATGTTTTTTCAAATTTTAAATATGGGTTTGTGAAACTTATAACATATGTTATACTTTATTTCAATTTTAATGTTTTGAGTATAAATATTTCCTTTCCTCCATTCAAACAAAGTAAAAGGATATGTTAATTTTCTACAGTATTTATAAAATAATCTGTATACTCTTTATTATTTACCTTTTAATTTAAAAGTTGGACTAAATACATAAAAATATGTTTAATTTGGCTGAAAAAGAAAATCGGCTGCTGTTTAAACACCATTCTATAGAATTCGAATTCAAAAATTCTACTCCACTTGAGAACATAAAGTCCAAATAAGTTATGTTAACTGGGTTAGGAACTATTTTTTTTAATAACGAAACCTAAACCAATCCAATCAAACTAAGGCCATAATGGAACCATTGAGTTTGTACGTATTTGATTTTTTTTTTTAAATATCTACATATATTTTACTTTTCTTAAATACTAATAAAAGTAAAAAAAGAAGAAGCAAATCATTCAAACCCGATCGACTTCATCGGATTTGCAAGTACATAATCCGGTAATTGTTAGTGCATGTCTTTTTTTAAAATCAAATTTAACTTAAATACATGAATTAGTGTAGATTATTTTGGGTAGAATGATTGGAATTGTAGGTTAGGTTAGACTTATGTTCACTCTCATCTTTAATCAAGACGATGAAATATCTTTCCAATTATTGAACAGAAAGTTTTGATCATTCTAATTTATTAATGATTTTTTTTTTATCATTTTACTTGTTATTTAATTAAATAGTTTTAAGATAATAAAGTTTAATTTCAATACGTTATTAATGTAAAAAATTCCACACGCTTAATCCATAAAAAATTATCATTAACATAACTTTTAAAATAAATTATTATATAAGTCAATAAATTTATTATATATAACAGATTGTAAATAGATAACAATGGAATCTTTTTTATAGTATTTGTGCATGTAGTATTTACACAAGATAATATTACAGAATTATTTAAAAACTTAATTTTGACAGATTTTAAAGTTAAGAAAATTTAATAAAAAAATATTAAAATGAATTGATTTTTTATATTTTTATTCAATCATAAATTTTTTATGTATGACAAAATTATTGATTATTATGAAAATTAATTTTAAAAAATTATGTTTATGATGATTTATAACCAGTCAATATTAATGTATAATAATATTTACACTGTATGTGTATAAAAATAAAATTCTTTTTATATGAATTTAATTAAAACACATTGATAGTTTGTAAAGATTCTTTTTTTACATGGTATAATAAAATAATTGATTATGATGTATGATAAAATAATTGATTGTTATGAACTTTAAAACACATGCATCAACCTTGCTATTTTTAATGGCTTCCAAAAAGAAAACCTAGATGTTTTTAAATTAATTATTTTCACACACACCCCTCAACTTTTATCTTTTTACATTAATTCACTCCTCAACCTTTACATTTTGACGCTAACTATTTTATAACCCCTTTATATTTTTATAAATTTAATCAGAATACAATGATAGTATAATAAACATTAAAATTTTAATTTAGAATTTATAGTAGCAAGGTGCTGAACTACTTTCATGGATTTTGATTTAGAGCAGAAAGAAAACTCATGTCAGATTATAATAAGGAATATTATCTAAATATTTTTGGAGGTTACTTTTGGTAGTTCTTTTTTTTAAAGGCATTTTTAAAACAAATTTTATTCCAACAATGTATTTATATGTGGTTGGATTCATTGTTTTAAAATTTTAAATTATCAAAATATGCAAAATTATCATACCTTTTGAATTTAATTTCCAAAGCGATGAATCCAAAAACAATGTTCTGGAATTTAAATGCTAAAAATATGAAAATTTTGCATATTTTTGGAATTTAATTTTCAAACGTGTTTTTTTTACTTTATATTAATGTTGTTTTAGTTTGTTTTTATTATGAGCCGTATAAACAAAAAGTATAATTAAATTATTGGATAAATAACATAGGAGAGTCAATACTACAAGTTAACAAAGGATCGACTACTTGCAAAAGTGCAAATGGAACAAACAAATCGTAATTACTGAATTCCATTAAAAAAAATAAAGCAGGGTTGGCAGAAGTGAGAAACATCTTGAATGGAATCAAGTTTCTGTATGCTATATTGCTGAAGCTACTAGCCCTTCAACTTTCAGCAATTACTACTTCAACAGTATTTTTTTTAACCATAGTTGGAGTCCAAGGTTCAAATTTGTGGATTGTTGCTTCCTGCACTTTCCAAGTTACTTCTTGTCCTCTTTTCAGAATGTTTTTTCAACCTTTTGGATTAGTGATTTTCGAAGTAAAAAAAAGAGTGAATTCTAAATGTAATTTTACATCTTGAATTGACTATCCCGGAAGGCAAAAAGTGAGTGCAAGAAGCTACTAGAAAATGCAGGAAGCAATAGCCAAATTTGAGTTTGACCTTATTGGTTGAAGAATCCTGTCAATCAAGATGGGCTATCCACCATGGGCACTCGTACCAAAGAGATCCTGAAGCCCAACGGGGTTGGGTTCAAAGAAAATTATCTGTTTCTACTTCTATAAATAGTTGACCAAGGAAAAAAATACACTGATTCAACAACTACTGTATTCTGACAAAAAAATAACAACTAATTATGCATTATGATAAAAAAAAGTAAATACTTATGCAAGTACACAAACCGTACCGATTCAACTGGGCCACGCAACATAAAATAAGTAAGAACACGTCTTGTTTATTACTATTACACAAATTTCTTTGTTTTGGAGTACTATCAACAGTTGATAGCATTTAGAAATCAACATTTTCTTCGGTGAGTGCAATCATATTCTAAACCAGCCTAAGTACAACATATTGGTCAACATGTGACATTTGAGTTATGTGACTGGGCATGCACCAAGCCTATCTCTCAAAAGAGAAAAGATTCATTCCAGAGGGAAATTAAATTTTTAGTACCATGTAAAATATGACCTGCTTTCACCCACATGGAAGATTAAATTGTATCCTCTTATAATATCTTCATCTAAATTAATAGGCTTCCTTTCTTTGAAGCTCTGAGAAGGAAAAAAGATAACACTAAAAATGTTACCCGAACGATAAAAACCATCCATGGTTCACCAATTGTAGATCTTTCTGAGGACTAAACAGAAATTTTGGGAGCAAAAGTTGAATAAGAAGTTATGAAGAGTAATCCTGACAATATGCATCATGTCTATTGATCATAAAAATTCTGCAGGACTCAAAGATAATATATATGCAACTAATAAAAAAAGGGATAACCATATAGAAGATACATCTATAAATAAAGGCTTCAAGTGTTCAGCAGAAAAAGAGAGGCTTAGAAACAAATAGCTCTACAAGATACTAAATTAAGACCATGATCTTTATGGGTCATATACTATCTAGAGATATATTTGTATCTTCATCTCTAATCACGAGCAAATGATTTAAGCTTAAATTTTTTATAGTTTGTTCAACCATGTCTTTCAGTTCCTTGAAACTTTGGTTCTAATTTCTTGGCCATGGCCTGCTGAATATTCTGCTTCTGCTTCTGCTTGTTGGGCACAACATGTGTGTGATATAATATGGTGTTAGGCTTTATATCAAAGTCCCTAATAAAATGATCCTTCACTGCATCTGATACTTGTGGATCTTGAACAAGGAGGTCTTTGATTGCTTCAGGCATAGGTTGGCCATTCATCATATTCTTCCAATAGTCTCCCATGTCTTTTCTTGCATAGCTGAGGTTGACAACCTATTCAAGTTGAAAGAAAATAGAATTCATCAACAACACATGGTAAACGAGGCTCCACATAATAAAAGATAAAATAAAGTTTCCTATAGCTGCTTCATAAAAGCTTACCAGAAGAGAAAAGACTACGAAAAAAGCAAAGGACTTCATTTTTTTGCTAAGATATGGAGTTCTCATTAGATTTGTGAAGGCTAGGACCTTAAGCCTCTGAGCATCTCTTTTTATAGGCAAGAAGTGATCCACACACATACGATATGTATGTGTTTGTGTGAAAAACTTATAGGAAAATGGGAAGAGTACATAGATGGCTAAACTTTCCCAAAATGAAAAATAAAAAAGTAGAAGAAAAAAGAGTGGTTCAGATTAAAATCAGGAAGAGTAATGCTCTCCCTTTACAACTTCTACATTCATCATGTAGGTGCGTGCATTTGAGTTCCAATAGTTCCTGCTGAGTTTTCCTTTTGGAGTCAACTGCATTCACCTTTAGTAAATTTAATAATTGTACTTATTTTATAGGTTTAATTAATTATTTAGCTCTATATACAAGCATTTTTTTACATTTCAGTCCTTGTGCCTCAATCCCGTGATAGTTTTATATTGTCAGAAAACTAACATCAGAGACTAAAACATAAAAAAAATTTGTTATTACGAAAACTAAAATTGTGATAATTAAACCTATTTTATATTGCAAAGTACTGATACTCCAACCAGAACGCAAGGCCAGGAAATACTTGTACACGATGGCTATTTGATTAGGAAAATGATATCTGAATATCAAAATTCAAAATGGGACAACAGAAAGTTGTCTCCTTTGATTTTGGTATGTATTTTTGAGATGTGTGCATATAAAAAAAAATAACAAATTAGCAAAAGATAAAGATAATTATATTCTGTGTCACATGATTTCAATTTTGGTATGTTTAGATAATGGAACGGGATGGATTATTAGCCAAGTTTATAGGGTCGGTACACTGTCTCTCTACTCCCTAGCATATGTTTGCAGAAGTCGCGGCACTTCTTCGCTATTGCTATATTATATTTATAGTAATCATTTCAACTTCATTTAGGTTTAGGTTTAACATGTGAGAGATCTAGTATTGCCTTCATTAATTAAGCATTGGTAAACATTTCTCTTCTTTCTGGTGCACAATTGCAAAGGACTTATAATAATATTACAATGCACAGAAACAGTTATTTACTCTCCTCTGCCATGCAAAACAACCTCACAACCATTTATTCACAAAACTCTGGCTTATGCAAAAGTTATGTTTCAAATATTAGGGTTGACTTTGGAATAGTCATTGACTGTGACCTATATATAAAATTAGTCAATTGAAAAATACTAATTTTGACACGTTTAAAATTCAGAAAGGAGTGAATGTCTTCATAAAAAAGAGAGAGAGGGAGAGGAGCGAATGATATGTATATGATAAGTAAATTTTGAAGTGAAAAGTTCCGGTTTCATTCTAGTCGCAAGGTGTTTGTGGTGCTGTATTCTAATTAGAATTAGAGTTTTACTTGAATAATAATTTTTATAATAATCATTTGAATTAAAAGTCAACATAGATTATAGAGGAAATTTCAATTCATTAGAGAACATAACTAAAAACACTTGTGGAACTATATAAATTTTGTCCTTTGATATGCTTAGTTCATAAGTAGAGAAGCCCAAAAATATAAAAATTATTGTGCATAACTCATTCTATAGGCAGATAGATGCTGGATCGGAGCAATAATATGTCTTTTAGGCTTGAATCACCTGTTTATTGCGTTATGAGGGTTGAGGGTGCAGGGGCCTCGCCTCCCATGGTGTACATGGATATAATATTGTAATATTGTATCGTGGTTTATTATATATAATTCATGTATCCTATTTGCCCTATCAATCGTTCTGTCTTGATGACAGAAACATTTGTTGAATGTTGTTAAATGTTTGTGTTTATGTGTATGCATGCTTACTCAATTTTAGATTTTTGGTTGTTATCGCTAACAAAAGTAACATTGAATATTACTCTAGTTAATTTTTGCCCTTATGAATGAGATAAACTAAGCCTCACATGTGAGGTAAGGGGCTTAATATGGTTTGTTACTCGTCATGCTGGCATACTTATAAGCGCAACTCTGAATATTGGTTTATTATTATTTATTAATTGAAAAGTGTGGACACTATGTCATACACCAAGCATATAGCTTGTATATTCTCCTATTCTACAACAAAAGGGTATAAGATGTCAAATTTCATAACCAGCATAAAATATATAAAATGAAGAAAAAAATTAAAGAAACTTGTCGTTCAAAAGTTCAAATGAACCTTATAATTATCATCACTTTTTTATGTACTCCTAGCAAGTATATGTTACTCAGTACTCACAAAAAGATGGTCATATTCAAAACTGTTAGAAGATTTAATCAAATGATTTCAATAAAGACGGTATTCAGTGGGAGTAGCCGGAGATGTGATAATTTGTGGGCGTATCTTGTCCTATGAGATAAAGTTCACAAAAAGACAACCCCAGATTAGATATGACTTATTATGAGTTCGCCAAAATGCTCCGTTGGCTTTTTCTTCAAAGTCAACTTAAATGTGCATCACTAAATAAAATGATTATGATGCCTATAAAGAAATCGAATCAAAATTCAGTTGCACTTAATTTTGCTTCCTATAGGTTTATGCGTGGCATGTAAGCACTATTTTTTGTAAAGATTGCCTTGTGTTTTTCTGTGTCCTATGGGGGGATGGGTTGTGATCTATCTGGATCTGCCAAAGTCAACTTAGTTTCTGCATCAGAATGCCTACTTGTGTCTATAACATAATTTTTCATAAGGAGTTTGAATTGGTTTAAATTTTTAATTGATTAATGTGTTATGTGGTTGGAGAAACAATGCATTCTACTAAGTATTATTTTTTGTTTTGTTTTGTTTTTTAATGTTTGCTGTCAACAATGTGATGCTATTTGATCACGACAATTAAATGGCACCAAAAGTTGCGTACGTCACTCTAATTAAACAATGATCGTTCAACTCATTTAAAAATATATGTGGGAAGGGAGAATTAACTTTTGAAGCAAGCTATTGGACAAGTGCTTTTCCACATTAGTTAAATAAAGTTTAGCAATATCTTCCCATCCTAGACACGCATAAATATATTTGGAAATTCGTGTCTTATTTGGGTAGGCATTAGAGCAAACTTGATTAGGGTCTAGACCCAAAATTGGGATGTTGTCATGTGATTTTGATATAATAATGTTAAAATTTAAGAGCAAAGGAACACCTAATGCATGAGTATGTATCTATATACGGTGCAAAAGAAATATGCAAGGAATGTTGGAGGAGAAAACTAGATTGTCCTCATTGGTTCATATTTAAGAAAAGCATAATTATATTGTCTTTCGCAGAGTTAATTTGGATTAGCTTCAAACTTAATCACTAAAATTTCTCAATTGAGATAAATATTTGTTTCTAATTATCTTCCAGAGAGAAACCCTATAAATTTATAGGCGCTTAAAAAATTTTGACAAGAAAATTATTGAAAAAAAAATAAGGCGCATTATTTATACAAAAGTAATTTATTTTACGTCATTGATTTATTTTATTTTCTCCATTTATAAGTTAATCAGAAGCACACAAATACTACTAAAAGATAGTCGTATCATGTTGTAATTATGTCAGTATGTCAAATAGTGTTCAAACACTTCAAATACTTTTAGTTATATTTTTATAATATCTTTTTTACTTTTATTTAAGTTTATACCAATACCGGTGTTGAATATTACAATAATTAGAGATAAATTTCAATATGATGTAGTATTATGTTTTAATGATTCATACTTATTTTTAAAATATGAAATTCTCTTACGATTTTCAATTTTTATTTTATATTATTTTTATGTTCTATTATAGTCATGACATCTCTTGTTATTATTAAATTTTGTCATATGTTCGTGTCTGTACTGTATTTATGTTTTATTCAAACTTGTTCCCTTTTTTTATCCTTTATCGACATGGTATGTATATGCATATATATAGAGCAATTATTATATGATCTGAAATCAATACATGTTCAATATTTCAGATAATTTCTATGTGATCAGTAGTAGCTGAGTTTTATCAACTTCCCTTTTGTAAATTGAAAATTTTGACTATATGTGTCATAGACACCAAATGTGTTTGAGATCTTTAATTGAGGTTTTGGACATATATATAACCTTTAGCTTATGGTGTGTGAATCACCAATTAAATGAACGAAGCAAGGCTTGTCAGTTGTCACTTTAATATTGGTTTCTAACAGCTTATGGTTGAGTTGCATTTGAAATCTTTACTCAAACTCAAACACAGCCTTAAATCAAAAGGAGTGGGCTGTTTTGGAATTGGAAACTTTTGAGTGGTCTTGTGGGATGAGCTAAGCCTTGAGGTTCATGACAGCTGCTGCAGATTGAACAGTTTAGCCAACAATTTCAGTTTCCCACTACATGGGACGCACAAAGAGTCAAACGATCTGATCAAGAGAAACCATATTACTTTGATAATTAGTCAAATATTGAGGGAAGTATATGAATCAAGAAAAGTGATATGATCTGTTACCACTTGCCACTATTCATTTTAGTCAAAATTCAACCAGAAGAATGTGGCTCCTTTGGCTTCTTCCTAGCTTTATTTTTTTTTTTCCTTTTGATCTTTTTTCATGACCCTATGTTGATCTGAGAATGATAGATAGCTAGCTAGCTTTTATGACCAAATTTGTCCTAGATCCCTTAGCTTGATTTTTCAACTCTTTTCTTTTGCCTTGCCTTTATGGATTAGTATAGGATGCACCAGGCAGTGGTGCTATAATGATAGCTACAAAGAATATAAAATAAGTATCAAGATTTGCAATAGCTCGCTCCAGAGGATCATACTAATAAATATCATATATCAACATGGCCCAAGGCTCTGATGTAGAAATGAATAACAAGCAAGCATATATATATATATATATATATATATATATATATATATATATATATATATATATAAAAGTTAATAATGGCCGCAATAACAGAAAAATGAAAAGAAAAAAAAAACTAAGATGATAATCATAAGAAGACATAAAGCATGATGAATTCCATGAGGAAGATGACAAAGATTTTTTAAAAAAAAAACGATCGAAGGAAGGATCCTAATAATGCATCACAATCACATGGACCCCAAACTGAATGTGTTTAGCATCCATCCCCAAGTATATATGAAGATAGATTGTGTAACCTCTTCAAAATTTCTGTCTAGAGAAGAATCTGATGAAATTCTTCCTTTTATTCAAACAAGTATACCCTTCCTCCTAAAATTGTTCTATTTCTCTAAACAGTCTCCCTAAGCCAAGCCATGCCATGACCATGAAAAAAAGATAAAAAAAAGAAACAAATGTAGAAAGTAGATGGAAAAAGAAAAGGATGCCGAAGTGAGAATGAGAGGGGGGGGGGGGGGGGAGAAATACGAATGTGTTATGAGTAGGGATATTTTTGACTTTTTTATTTATTTTCACTAATATATTTTTTTGTAATTTAATATATATATATATATATATATATATATATTATAATAATTTTAATAAAATATCATGACTACCATTTGAGCTGATTTCGGTCCATGTGCATAAGTCATATCCGTAAATATTTCTACACAATTTTTCCATTATTATTCTCTTAGACTTTTTTTATTCATAAAAATTAAAAATAATATTAAAAATTTATAATAATTTACTCACCTTATTTAACAACCTGAATTAGACGCTTGACTTATACTCTTAGTCCAACCTTTAGAGGGACTAATATATATATATATATATATATATATATATATATATATATATATATATATATATATATATAAGTGGCATTTACTGAAAACAAATGAAAAAAAAATTAATATCATGGACTCATTTTAAAACAAAAAATGTAAGATCGAATGAAAGGTTTACATATATAAAAATTTTAACTGTGCTTTTTTTTTTCTCCAAAAAGTTATTAAGGAATAAAATAATTCTTTTATTATTTTTTATTCTTCTTGATTAAGTTTAGCAACAAAACGGGCCATACCACAGATGGCCCAAAAAGGACAACAAGGAGATCCAATGGGCTTCGAGAAACAGAACCATTAACCTCTGTGGGATCGAATAGAAGATTGGTATCCCTGTGCCACCTAGTTTCGGAGTTTCAACATTCAACAATGGTACCTCAAGCTTTGTCAGTGCCTGCGAGTTCCAGCTTGGCTATCGCTTCTCGCACCAGAAGTCCCTCCCACCTCGTATTTTCTCAAAGGTTCATTTTCATATCACCCAATGCAACTTTCACTTTTTTTCCAATTGTTTTATGCGAACCTAAATTTGAACTACCATTTTACCAGAAACCCGTGCTCGATAGCTTCTTCCTTGCCAAACCCATATGGCCATTCATCGGAAGTTGGTAACTTTCTAATTTGACAACTTTTTCTTTGACTGCAACTCGAAATTTGGTGCCTTTTCTATGCTGTGATAGTTTAACCTCGTTTTGGGTGTGCTGATCCCCTATTGTTGAAGCAAATTGACCTAGTTTTATAATAATTAACTGTCTTGCGTAATTTAAGATATTTATGTCCTGTTTGGATAAACTTCTTCATAAACACTTGTAGGAGAAGAAAATAAGAAGGTAAAATGAATTAAATTTCTTCCCTCAGTTAAAATTAGTTCATGTGTATGTTAAAATCAGCTTTTCAAGAATCTTAAGAGTGAGCTTCTATAAATTAGCTTATTCCTAAGTTAATTTTAACTTATAAGAGAAATTTATTTCATTTTAGTGCTTATTGAGAAATGATAAGTTTATCCAAACAAGACTTAATCAAGAGTTCAATTTTGATCCCAATTCCACAAGTTAGCACATAAAAAAGTGTCACAACGTTGTAGTGACTAAGATTTTCACTTGTAGCAGAGGTTTCGAACAATTGGTACCTTATGGTTCATTGATAAATGAAAACTCTTTACTCTATCTGCAAATTAAAATTGAGTCTTATTAACAAACAAGTGTTTTTTTTGTTTATCTATTAAGCTACGAGTTATTAACATGGACTACTTTGCATAATAAAGCAAGTTACTATATGTATATTTTGTTTTATACAGGGTTATCAAGTAAAAGCCGTGGCTTTCCTTTAAAACATGATGAGAAAAATATCCATGGTGCTAGTACAAGGTAAATTTTTGTTCACCTCCGTGTATTATGTGGTTGTTTGGTAGGGTGCTTATGAATACTTATTTTTTTACTATTATGCATTGTTCAGTGTCTGATTTGTCTATGATCCTTTACTGGAAAAGAAAAAGTTTATCTGTATATGAGGTTAATTAGGTTATAAAGGAGTTCAATGTGAAACATTACTAATGCGTTCAGCTGATAAACATTACTAATGCATTATTCTCCTTCAATTGAAAAGGATTCCTTCACAGACATGAATTTAGTGCCCCGTGTCTGCACTTTTTTAATTAGTGAATGGATAAAGGACTTACTGATGTTCCAGTTTACTTGCAGTTATGGTGCAATTGAAGCCAAGGGGAATCCGCCGATAACTCCAGCAGTGATGACTCCTGGAGGACCTCTTGATCTCACATCTGTTTTGTTCAGGAATCGTATAATCTTCATAGGTCAGCCAGTCAATTCACAAGTGGCTCAGAGAGTTATATCCCAGCTTGTGACTCTAGCTACTATAAATGAAAATGCAGACATACTGGTTTGTTATGTCTTGACAATGCTACTTTACTTTCATTGTTAAGTCACGAAATGGGATTTACAATAACCTGCTTGTGCTGGCAGGTATATATAAATTGTCCTGGTGGAAGCACATATTCAGTGTTGGCAATTTATGATTGCATGTCTTGGGTAAGATCAAGGTTTTGTCACCCCTTCCAATGGACATACACTCACTTCGAATCCATTTACATTTTCCCTTCTTTTCTAGTTACTTTGATTTCCTAATAGTGATCAATATTTCTACCCTGAAAGTATTTGGTGACTCCATTTTTCAGATAAAGCCCAAGGTTGGTACCGTGTGTTTTGGAGTAGCTGCAAGCCAAGGAGCACTTCTCCTTGCTGGAGGTGAGAAGGGAATGCGCTATGCGATGCCAAATGCTCGCATAACGATACATCAACCACAGAGTGGATGTGGGGTAAGAATTTGTTACAGAAGCCGAGGTGTCATGAAACAGAAAAATCTCCCATACTGATTCGACGTAGGAAAAGAGTAATAATAATGCAGTGATAAGTTATATCATAATAATAATATTAAGATATGACAAATTTGATCTTGGCACCATCTAGTATATGAGCTAAGTGGTCAAAACCACATCATGTTCCCCTTCCTCCCTACAAATTACAAATTTCTATAAAACTAGAGAACCTAAATTTCCAGACTTGAGAGAAGCTCATGTTCCAATTTGCCTGTTAAGTAGCCCATTAATTTTATGTGACAAGTTGCAATGAATCATCTAAAAGTTGTACTGGGAGACTGATCTCTTCCAATGCAAATGTTATGTTTGAAGTCATCTTCCACGCTAATTGTAGAATGCATTCTGTAATTTGAAACTTTATGTATCGATGCATTTACTAATGAAAGTTCTTCATTTTTACACTGGAAATACTATAAAATAATTTTGATTGATGGGTAGCAGGATCTTGATCAATACACAGTAGACATTGTCATTCTGACTGTTCTTAATCTCACTACAGGGTCATGTTGAGGATGTCAGACGCCAAGTGAATGAAGCTGTTCAATCTCGCCATGTTAGTCTTTCTTCCTTTGATTTGCACAATTCTAATAATTTGTACAACTTTAATGCTCCTATGATCTTCATCACACTGAAAATAGATTTTTTGTTAACTCATAAGGTATTGGGTTTTCTCAATTCATTATCATGCACTGCCTCTTGGATTCCCTGTTACTGGAAAACTATACCCTATACATTTATACTTAGCTTCTTGGAATTCCAATTTTCAATGTGTGAAACTAAAATCTTCATTGACACATTTTCTTCATCACATGCCCAAGTTTCTGTGGCTTATTTTTTCTTGTTACTGTTTATTTGACAGTTCTTGGAATGCTATGCTTAAGTCCTTCCTCATACTTACTGTTTATTTGGATTACAGAAAATTGACAAGATGTATAGTGTTTTTACTGGACAGCCATTAGAGAAGGTGCAACAGTACACAGAGAGGGACCGTTTTCTGTCTGTTTCTGAGGTAATGTGAACTGTTTTTGAATTTCCTTCCACAACAGTCAAATAAGTTCGTTGAATTGAGCACAAGTTCTCACTTCTCAGAAATAAAATGTGCTGTATTGCCAATAGCTAATAGGAAATGAAATTTAAGAAAAAAGGTTTAAGTTGGTAGATGGACAGGAGTAAATGTTTCAATATAATTTGGATTTTCTGTTTACTTTATCCCAGCCACCAAGAAGTATTTGATTGACTTAATTCGTCTATAAAATAATGCTTGTCAAAGCACCATTGTTGCTTGTAACCTAAATAGCTATTCGTCTATTTTCTGTAAAGGATATTATTAAGGTGGCTAGTTTCAGTGAGTGCTGCTATTATGTTTTGATCTTAGTTTCTGAAAATGTGTGATCTTACTGGATAGTTTTTTGTTTCTGCCTTTTCTCTGTGCAGGCTTTGGAGTTTGGTCTTATTGATGGTGTCCTGGAAACAGAGTATTGAATACATTTTATTTGCAGGATATATCTTAGAGGTTGAAAATGTTAATTCTTGTCAAATTGATATTGCAGAATTTCATCCATTAATGATAATTTGCAAATGTTGAGGATTGTATTTTCTTCTTAGTTCCTCAAAATTACTTTCATAGAATGGTGTAATTTTACTATTGTGGAGTTCAAGGTAGCTAACCCATGTCGTTTTGATTTGAGTACCTACTACCTAGGTGCTCGCATAGTAAACCCCCACGTGCAGTTTGCTGGGTGTTAGAACTGAAGGAGCCATCTGAGTTATGTTTCACCAGTAAACTGTTATTTTAGTCCCTGAATTTGTAAGGTTTTGTCACGTCAGTCCCTGAAACTAAGATGTCAAATAAGAGTGCAAAATGACAATGGCATTAATCTAAAATTAAAAAAAAACATATGACTTAGGTGATAATATTAACATATGTTTGGGGATTGATGAGAGTAAGTAGTGAAATTTAGAGACTTGTTTGACATTTTTCTTAGTTTCAGATATTAATATGACAATGCTCACCAAATTTAGGGATGAAAATGGCTTTTTATTTCGAGTTTCACTCATCCCACTGAGGGAGAGTACAATCTAATATCCCTTGAATGCAGATCATTCTTGCATATAAGGTGGTCGTTTCCCATGGGAGCCAAGTAATATTCACAGCCATTTGAATATTATTCAACATTCTACCTATTGCAGTGGAAGAAACTACCTCATCAAATTGTTGCAGCAAAAGGGATGACCTTGTGGGATGTGCATGATGATGATACATTCATCGTGGTGGTTGCAAAGTAGGCATCTACTATCCTGCTGCATCATTCTATGTTTACATTGCTAGGACTGAGTTTTTCAGATTTAATTCTCGTTTAAGTTCTTTTGGCAGAAAAAAAATAAAAATAATTGTGCATTAACATATTTTAATTCTTGTTTAAATTGCATAAGGATTGTCTACACACGAGATCTGCTGTATTTCTTGGTATCTAAAAGCTAGAATTTACTACAGAATATTAACCACAATTACAAGACCTACCGGATGATGTTGGGACATTAATGAAGCAAGCAAGCTTTAGACTAGATTTGTGTGAATAACCAAACAGGAAATAAACCCAACACGTTAATTACTAAGTTTATAGATTTCATTTTTTGTTGTTATTGTTGTTACTATCTATAATTTTAATAATAATTTTATTTATATTTTATTTTATAAAGGTGAGTACTAATATATATATATTAGTAATTATTATTATTGTGGAATTGATTTTAAGGCTTAGGGATTTCAATTTTCTGAGTTGTTCTTTTTTTTTTCTTTACTTTTTTTTGGTCCCGAAACTATATTTAAAATTTAAAATTTTCAAAATTTGACGGTTATAAATTGTGATAAATTGCAAAATGGTTTAGTACATCACGCATCCTGTTAACGCTGTCTTGATGGAGAATCCTTTTACTAAGTATAAAGTAAAGTGTTAAAAGGTGTTAAATAGTTGGGATTGTTAAAAATAGTTAAGTGTCGAAGAAAATTCATTCCGTGATGTATTTTGGAAATAAAAACTGTGCTGGATTTGGACATAATGAATTTATTTTGGGATTAAAAACTCGTGATGATTTATGAATTTGAACATTTCCTTACTTATCTTGTGCGTCTCAATACACGTCTCTAAGTTGACAATGGTAAGAGAAAGAAAAATGCTCCATAAAAAAATACAAAAAAATCAGTAAAAAATACAAATATTTAACTTTATGATATATGATTAACTTTTATATTTTATTAATATATTTTACGAAAACAAAAAAAATTTAAAAAAAAGTATTGAAGGTATTATAGTTTTAAGATATTGCTTCTCATAAAAAATAATGAGATATGATATAAGTATAACAATTTATATAACATAATTTTTTGTGTATATCTTTTTCTATCATATCATTTATTATATTTCAAAAAAAAAATTCTCCTCTCACTTTTTTTTCTTTCTATTTCTTTGTTGTAAGATTTGTTATACAAATTATTGTATCAATATCATTTCTCAAAGAGAGATAATTGCAAGTAGTCTCTACTAAAGGAGAAGACTTTTTAATTTATCAATTGTTAGTTTATTATAGTTTAAAACAAAATAAAAGTCATGTGAGAAATATTAGATACCAACAAATTTCAAACTTTGTAATTTGAAATTAGATAAGGATAAATTTAGATTTTGTATTGAATTTTTTAAAATTTATTAATAAGTTTTTTAATATAATTTTCTTAAGATATTTATAACATATATCTACTTGTCTTTCCAAAAAAGAGTAATATAGCAAGTTACATCTTTATGCATGTTAAGAAAATCCAAGTTGTATCTTGCTAAGACACTCATTATAACAAAAAGTATATATTAACAAACTCTATGTAAATGTACATTTACTTATTTTTTTAAAATATTATAATAAAATCATATCTTAAATGTATTTTAAGAAAATTTAACTTGGACAAGTTAGACAACCATATTTTTACTAGCTTTGGTGGAGCTTTTTAATCTCATTTTTATTTGGGATAAGTTAGTCAATCCTTTAAAATATAAAGTGAAGCAGCTGACAACTTAAGAAATAAAATTAAAAGTAATTATTGTATAATAAATAAGAATGATAAAAATCAAAATGAACTTACATCATTTAGTTGAAATGATAAACTATTTTTTAAACATATATAGATAATTAAGATTAAAAGATAGTTGATGATCATATAATTATTTAAAATTCATGTATATTATTTGTAGTCTTAATTATTAAAAAATATTTAATTGTATATATTTATTGTTCTTATTTTCATAATAATTAAGAAATCTAGTTTAATACACTCTTGTATATCCTTCTCAAAAAAATGTATTTATCTAAAATTATCCTTTTTCTCTTTTTTTATTAATAGTCTAATTACATAAAAATAACAATAAACACATTACAGTGACGATAATTTTTTTTTAAAACAATACTCAACACAATTTTGTCTATGGATTTTTATTGACTTTGAGAAAGAAAAAAAATAAAAAAAATAAGATAATGACGTGTAATCATGAAAAGGAATTTAAACGTTTTAACTTAGATAGCGACAATAATATTTGATTTTGATGCTCCGCAAATCATTTGTAGTAGCAAACATTGCATTAATATATTGACCTCAGCTACATCTACTATTCTATATGATTTATTTTAACATTTTCTTAGGTCCTGTAATTGTTTGATAATTTTAATTAAATCTCTGAATCTTTTTTTTTATTGAATCCTTAAACCTCTATTTGTTTTTAATTGGATGCTTCAGTCTAACTACTGTTATTACGGAAAATTAATTGCCTAAAGTCAATTATTTTGTGATTTACGGCAAAGTTGTTGTAAGATAAAATTTGAAAAGAGTTGTGAAAGAATACTTGCATTGAATGGACCTAAAAAGATGAGAATACTCAATACATATCTACAAAAGTAACAATACTGAATTTAGGGACTAATTAGGCACTCAGTTAGACCAAAAGATCAAATTAAAAAACATACAAATTTAAGGATAAAATTAAAAAAAAAATCCACCTTAAAATATAAATGCACATGATATTTTTAAGTGATTACGTGACTATATTAATTTTTAATTTGTGATAATTTATGCACAGTTGTATTATCTATATTTTCTCACAATAACAATAATTCTCACACTAAGAGTTTGTTTGGTTTTCTTTTAACTTTTTTGTTTTTATATAAGAAATGTATCAAATGATAATTATTTAAAAATATAAAAATTATAAATCTAGATCAAATGATACATAAAAAAATAAGTGCAAGACAAAATTTTAAATATGGTATATTTTTTTCATAATATCAAGAATTCACACACCAACCAATTATTTAATTTTATTTATCAATGCACCTTAATCTAGGATAAGGATAGCTTAACCCACAAAAGTAAGATTAGTATGAGCATAACCTAGTTTTGTTTTGATTACTTTCCAATGAAGATAGGCATTACCTGGTTAATTATTTTAGTTGACTACAGTAGACCTTGACCCATTGCCGACGGAGTAATATTTCATCTCCAGCATTCCAATGAGTTTTAGCTGGCAAGTCAATGCTTTATCGAGGCAATACACGTACCTTGCCCATGTTTACAATGTACAAATTACTACAACTACAAAGTTCAAACTGCGTTTGTGTATAAAAAAATGTCCAAACTGTGTTTAATTTGCACTTAAAATTATTACAACACATGTAAATTCAATGAATAAAAACAAAATAAAAGTATAAAATAAAACTTTTGATCCTTTTGTAAAAATATTTTTACCTGGTTTCTAAACATTGGTATTCTTCACAAATAACGTAATGAGTACACATATGTTTCTCTCCTCTAATAATAGATATTTTATAAACTATATATAATAAATAATTACTGATTTTTCTTGTGTGTTAAGCAATTACGTACAGCGTTGTAATATATTAATATGTTCTAATCTCCAAGTTTTTGCGTGCTCGATATGGTAGTATTATTCTATAACCACATATTAAATGGATGAAACCTATCTCGATCGCTAGCCCCTATAAAAAGGTGGTTTACTACTTCTCAATCCCAGTGGCATTCTCCAATAGCAGGCTTTCTTTCTACTTATTATTAGCAGAAAGATGGCTCCTACTCTTGCCCTTCAGTTTCTTTCTCTTTTCCTTTTGTTCATTATGGTAATTCAATTATGCAATGTGCATGCTCTTAAGCTTGCTTGCAAGGAAACAAAACTTGGTTCAATTTTCATATGCTGTTGTAGAAATATACCAACTACCTCTGTATATTTAACTATCCATAAATATCTTCTACTTTTCACATTTATACAGTAAATTTTAACACCCTAATAATTTGTATATTTGTTTTACATCTTTTTCTATTTCTCCATTTGTTTCTCATTAGATTATTCGTCATATCTATCTCTTTATCTTCTATTCAAGGTTGTATTAAGAAATTTTGAAACTTTAATTAGGCTAAGATTGTTTTGATCAGGTCGGGTCTAATATATATGATCTATTAATTATTTTTTCACTCTTTAATATTTCTAGTTTGAAACAATCATTGATCAAAGTTCTATATATTTAAGTGTAGTTTTAAAAATTTTATAATAGATTAAATGAATAGTTTATTAAATTTATTTTAGTATATACTTCATCTTAAGCAGGATATATTTAAGTAGGAACAATTACTTAAGCCTCACAAGAACGAACTTCTTTCTTACTATATCTCTTTTCCTTCTCTGTGTATACTCAAGCTATTTCTCTGTTGCACCATGTATGCATTAGTAGGAGATAATTCAAATTGATGTGTATACATCTCAAAAATTCTGAGCAAATTACTTTCCATTGTAAAATCATTAGCCATATTTTCAAGGTTGTTTTTTTTAATATTTTGATTGATGAATTCTGAGTAGAAGATAATTTAACCACTTAAATTTATAATTTTTGTTAGTAAAAGATAAGAATTTAAGAGTTTTAGCTTTTTAGGTAAAAACACAAGGAGATTACTTTTAAAAATATTAGAGCTTGCTGGTTGACGTAAAAAAAGGACCTTCAGATATCAGAATCATATATAATCTAAATTAAGGGGACAAAAATGTATTTATGTTTTTGTATCACATCAATTATCACCTTATTTTTATTTTGTATTTTTATATTTCTCATCTTTTCAGTTCAGTCTACCTAAAACTGGAATGAAAATTTAGTAAAAGTGACATGTACTCTTCGTGCATGTGTCTCTTTTTTCATTTAGAATCCTTATATTCAAAACCTTATGAGATATAAACATGTGCATGTTAATTTCAAAGGTCGTTACTAATTTCCTTGTCATTGACTGACTTTCATTGTAGAATGGCTATGTCATTGGAGCTAGAGATATGAAGGTAGAACTGCGAGATCAGAAGCAAGTGGAATGGTACAAAGCCACATCAGTGTCCAATGACGAGTCTAATGGCAAAGGGTACATAACCACTTCAGAATCCGCTGAACCTAATTACATAGCTTCATATACTGCTGCTAAACACAACCAAAACCATGAAAAACTCCATCAACCTTACATAGCTGGGTACACAAGTGATGCTGCCAACAAAGCCAATCAATACATAGCAGGGTATAGGACCAAAACTCATGATTCCAATACACCTTACATAGCTGGGTACACAACAACCAGTGCTTCCCACAAAGCCAATCAACCTAATTACCTTGCAGGGTATAGGACCAAAACCGATGATTCCAATACACCCTACATAGCTGGGTATACAACAACTAATGCCCATGTGGCAAATAATCAACCTAATTACATTGCAGGGTATAGGACTAGCACCACCCAAGAATCCAATACACCTTCTTACATTGCAGGGTATAGGACTAGCACCACCCAAGAATCCAATACACCTTCTTACATTGCAGGGTATAGGACTAGCACCACCCAAGAATCCAATACACCTTACATTGCAGGGTATAGGACTAGCACCACCCAAGAATCCAATACACCTTACATTGCAGGGTATAGGACTAGCACCACCCAAGAATCCAATACACCTTACATTGCAGGGTATAGGACTAGAACCACCCATGATCCTAATGCACCTTACATAGCTGGGTACACAACAACTAGTGCCAAGAAAGCTCCAAAAGGGTCATCTCATGATGATACCACTGGACCTTACATAACCCAATATGGTGGACCCGGTCCCAAAAATGACCCAAAAGAATCTTCCAACTTGGACCATACAGAGGCTTTCAAGACAGGATTTTTCGCCTTGGATGATCTATATGTTGGGAATGTGATGACCCTCCAATTTCCAATTCAAGATGTTTCTCAATTCTTACCAAGAAAAGAGGCTGAGTCCATTCCTTTCTCAATCTCACAACTCCCCAGTGTTCTTCAACTCTTCTCAATCTCTGAAGATTCTCCTGAGGCCAATGCCATGAGAGACACACTTGAACAATGTGAAGCAGAACCCATCACAGGGGAGACCAAGATTTGTGCCACCTCTTTAGAGTCCATGCTTGAATTCATTGGCACAATCATTGGTTCAGAGACCAAGCATAATATTCTCACAACCACACTTCCCACAGCCTCAGGTGTCCCTCTACAAAAGTTCACCATTTTGGAAGTGTCTGAAGATATCAACGCTGCTAAATGGGTAGCTTGTCATCCCCTACCATATCCCTATGCCATTTACTATTGCCACTTCATAGCAACAGGGAGCAAGGTGTTCAAGGTCTCACTAGGTAGCGAGAATGGAGATGACAAAATTGAAGCTCTTGGCATTTGCCATTTGGACACATCTGATTGGAGCCCAAATCATATTATATTTAGGCAGCTTGGAATCAAGCCTGGGAAGGATGCAGTGTGCCACTTCTTCCCTATAAAACATCTTATGTGGGTTCCCAAGCCTTTACAAGCCACCATGTGAATGGAATGAGTTCCCTGGGTTTCTGTAATAAAGGTCAATCTCAACAATGATGACCATGTACCCTTTGTGGACTTCCTCTTTGTTTGTATGTCTTGTGCCTTGTTTTATGTTAAAAAATGTGTTTGGCAGAAAAGACTTCATGTATGCTTGATTTTCAGGTAAGAAAATATTTCTATTGGCAGAAAAGACTTTCATTTTATTTTTATTGGTTGAATTTGTATTGGAACACACACACACAACATTTTTAACTTCAATCCAAAAAGGCACAGTGTTTATGTGCCTAGAAAAGGATACACAACTCAACAGGAATGGAAACACGGACTTGTTGTAACATTTAATCTAGTTGAAGCTATCATTGACTTAATGTCAGATATTCTTAATGGATGTCAAGCCCTTTCCTTTTCTCTGTTGAATTCTGTTAGTTACTTCATACTGTGTGCCATCTGAAGGAATTTCAATCTCTTAATATTTTTACTGTCTAGTTGCATTAGGCTGCTTCACCTCCTTTTTTCAAGTGCCTTGTGTTTTATGTGGTTGTTTGGTAGGATGCCTTTGAATACCTATTTTTTACCATTATGCATTGTTCAGGGCCTGATTTATTTGTGATTCTTTACTCCTTTGCTGGAGATGCGTCCTCAATATCTGTCAACGCAGCTTTTAACTTGATCACGTCAAGATTATCATATCAGGCAAAAATAGAGATTATCGTATATGCATGTCGTCATCATCTTTAGGTTTCTAGCTCCTGTATTAAACACATCCTTGTGATGCCTTCCTTAACCTTAAAATGATTTTTGCTTTTGGGTCTTCACATATGTGGCTCCTTGATCAATAATTGTAATTTGTCCATTGTAATAGACAAAAATAGATGTGCTTATGGAACCCATATTTCTAAGGATGGATGCAGATTTAGTGAAATATTTTAAGTCAATATGATAAGGATTTAGACTTGCGCGAATTTCAGAAGTGGCATGGTCCATACCACTATTTATAGAAGACTCTTTCCAGTAGCATCAACGATTATAATAATAAAATGAGCTGCGATCAAACAATTACAATCAAATTAGGTACAATCAAATGACTACAATTATTATTCATGTTAGCAATCTCACTATTTACTTCAGATTGTGACTAGCAATCTATCCAGTCAAGAATCTAATTATTCATGTCAGGAATAACCCTATTCAAGTCATAATGTTACTCACGTATAAATAATTTTTTACCAAGGCATGGTCCAGGGCTATTATATACTACATATAAGGAAAATGCTATGAATCTAGTGTTTATGAAAATGAAAGAAATCAAGTTTATTATATTTGCAATTTCTAGCCACTTTAATTTGGTTTATTACTTCAACCTAAGGATGGCCACAATCCACAATGGGTCCCTCCTCTTTAACAAATTACAATTACGATTTCTGGCTTTCTTCCACTACCATGTTAACTAGTTTAGCGACTGTAATTGCCAGCGAATTTTTAGTTTAGCAACCTCTGAAACATTGAAAATCCATATAGGTTCTCAATGGTTTAATTCATGGGCGATTTTCAATCACCCTGTCCGTGAAAGCTGCCAAATATGCGATTTGGAAGTGCCCTTTTGAAGTTGAGCTACGGAATGACAAACACCAACTACGTGTGTTTTAATGTCTGTTTGGAAACCCGTTGTAGCAGCAAAAATCACATCAATTTTGCTTTAAAACTAACAATTAACATCAATTATAACTTGATGGTGAAGGGAGTAAGGACGAAAATGAAAGAACAGATTGTGAATTTAAATTTTTTGATAACAAAAAAATTAACAATTAATAATTAATACTTTTTCTATAGAAAAAAGATTATGTTATAAAACTATGAAGATTAAACTGCTAGTTTTTAAATATATGACCAAACACACTCTTATGGTTTGTTTGGTTAAGAGATTTTGAAGGGAAAAAAAGGAGTAGATTGAAAAGCTCAAATTTTACACTTCTTTGATTCTTTCATCATCTCATTTTTTTTGTTTGTGTGAAGGGGCTACTGAACTGCCCTGCTGTCCTGTGATGGGGTCATTACTCTATATGCATTAGAGGTACTCTATATGCATTAATGCCAGCCAGAGAATAGTAGTGACCACAAGACAGCCCAATTCATGCATGATCGATCCATGTGTGTGCAGAAGTATACAAAAGTGGAGGCAAATTTCTCAAACTAGGTTACTTTTAGAAACTAATTCCCAAAAGGGGGCTGTTTTGAAACTTTTTTCAGGGGGGTCTGTTTTTGAAGGGGACTCGCCAGTGGGGTTGGCGAGTTGGACACGTGGCGCGCCTGGTGGACTGCCAGTGGAGTTGGCGAGTTGCTGTCCACGTGGCGGGTCCCGCCACTCGTACGACGAAATGCTTTTACGGAAAAAAAAATTAATTCAAACGGTATAACTTTTGATAGGAATGTCCGTTTGAGGCCCATAATATGTCAAAATGCTCGAAATTGAATGAAGAATCCTTGGAAATCCCGAAGGGATTTGGTCAACTCATTTTCCCAAAAAATGCCTCTAAGTAGCTCAAAATAGGATTTAAGATTAAAAAATGGGTGGTTGAATCTTAAATCCTTTTTTGGAAAAATGAGTTGACCAAATCCCTTTGGCTAGGGATTCTCATTCAATTTCGAGCATTTTGACATATTATGGGCCTCAAACGGACATTCCTATCAAAAGTTATACCGTTTGAAGTTATCGTAGCTTTGTCAGAGTGACACGTGGACAGCAACTCGCCAACCCCACTGGCGGCCCTTCAAAAACAGACCCCCCCTGGAAAAAGTTTCAAAACAGCCCCCTTTTAAAAATTAGTTTCTAAAAGTAACCTAGTTTGAGAAATTTGCCCAAAAGTGGACCACTTCTGGCCATGACATATACAATGATACTGTACCTGCTGGAAGATAATAATATACAAAGTAACACGTATAGGATTGCTAGCTTGTTAAGTTATTATATTTTACCCTCTTTGTTGTCTTTTAGCTTTGATATTCCACGGTTTTCACATTCATGAGGGAACCGTACAAAAGACTTTTAAGTTTTGAAACTTAGTCAAGGTTTCCTCGAATCATGGTGACACATTATTTTTTATATTTTTTTTGTCTTATGTCCAAATGATAAATGTTTCTCAATCCATTAAAACAAAAACTAATCTTCTTTGTGATATCTAATTATAACTTATCTAAGAAAATTTTATCAACACGTTATCAATAATGTTGTTTATTTATGGTATTTAAAATAAATAATACAGTAGAGGTTCCTCGAATCCTGGAGATATTGAAGTACACCTTGGTAAATGGTAATCTTGTTTACTAATGATATTTATACAGGACATTGGATTCATAATGACTCATGAGTACAAACTCCCTCTTCTCACTTCTTTCTACCTTCGGGAATTTTTTTGGCTAGACAAGGAAAAAGAAAAGGTTAATTTGAGGATGGCATGCAAAAGATGTCCTGGTTTACTTGCTAATGCAGCCAAACCAAACGTGATCCTTCAATTTGTAATTAGGTCCGGAGGGAGAGAACACATATATCAAGATTAATTAAAATATCTAGAGACACTGTTAGATGGTGCATGGTCTTATCCAACTGCATCTCTCATTCTCAAGACAATAACCACATGCTTGCAAATTATTAAGGAATCAACCATACCCTACAGCTACAACTTGAACATCGTTTGTCGCAGTAGTGGATAATTTTATTGCTAATCAACTTCACAACTGGCACTCTTGAGACAAAGACAAAGAAGCCTATTTCTTTAACTAAAGAAAGGTCAATGTATTGGTTTAGGGAATGTGCTAATCACACATTGCCTTGGTTTTTTGCCTTTTGTTTTTGTTTATTTACCACCTAAATTTTCATCTTCAGTCATGGTTGGCCATGTTGTGCACAAGTCTCAAGCCCTTTGTATTCGGTGTCTGGCAAATTTGCATGAGAAACCAAGAAATTAAAATGAATAAAGAAGTGTGCCACTCATTACTTATTTTTATTACTATTATGCGAGTACTAACCGGCATCTTAAGGATATTAATTAATAAACTCAAAATATAAATTTTTATTAGGAAACAAAAAATTGTACTGTTTATGTTTTTTTTTACGTTCTCATATAATTTTATATGATAAATATATTTTTTAATTTCTTAATCATTGTCATTAGAGTTCTAGTTAACAAGATTCAAGATACACATATTTCATGTTTTAATTGAAAAATAACCACCGGTGGTATGTAATGCACTACACTAGTCATTTTATGAAGCAACAATTATTGGTTTCAAAATAATAATAAAAAAACCACTGGTGCTATGTAAACGATTACACTAGTCGTTTTTTTATAAATAAAAATTTAGGTGAATTAGGTTCCAAAAATTTGTCGTAATTAAAACATATCTTAAAAGTACTTACATAATTACTTATAAATTACCGATCAATAAGATTTTTATATCGATAATAAAAATCAAATTTACATCTTTTTTAGATACAAGTTTATTTTTGAACAATTGAATTATTGTTGGCACCCTAGTCGTTTTATGAAGCAACAATTATTCACTTCAAAAGCATAGGAAAAAAAAAAGTAAGTAAAATAAAAGGAAATGTGAGGTGATTCTAACTTTGCTCGCATCAATCATATTATAATTACATCAAATGACAAATGCACAAGGAAAAGATCGACCACTTACACTTTTGAGACCCCAAGGATTTCTGAACACAATAAATAGAAAAGTGGAAAGGAAAAAATTGCAACCAAACAAAACAAATCCCTTGGATGTTTGGACCTAGTGGAGTTTCCTCACCTTCCCTATCTAGTGCGTCATCTAGTAGAGTTTCCTTCGGCCCACCTTAATGGGCTCCTGTTCGACCTCAATCTAAAAAACAAAAATACATCCATTAATATACGAAGTCAACGTGACTAAAATGAAATATAAAAAATATAAATTTAATTCTTAAATATAAAAAATACTATAATTTAATCTTGCCATTAAATTCATTTTATTATTAATTTATAATATTTAATGATTAATTTGATAATAACTTATAAAATTTATTACCGATTTATCATTAAATTATCTGACTAATTTATTACACTTTTTGTATATTCAGTAACTCAATTTAAATTTTTCATCTTCTACAAATTAGATTAATTTATTAGTATCTCATTTGACTATTTACCTTAAACTCTTCTTTTTGTTTGTAAATAAAAAAATATAAAAGACCACTCATTTTCTATATATTTCCTCTTTTTCTCACTTCTTTCCGGTTTCCGTCATATATAGTTCTTTTCTCTACTTCTCACATTCAAACAACGCATTCTGGCTTGCTAGTTTGTATTATTTACAATAATTTTTTAATTGAAAGTCTTGTTTAAAAATTATAATAATTACATTAGTATTTAAAAGTTATCTTGCAAACATTAACTTTTGTTCTCATTTCTTCCTTTCTCTCTCTATATCATTCCTGTTAAAAAAACATACGTCTAGGAAAAAAAATCATAAAAATAGCTGTTAAAAAAACACTCTCTTCCTTTGAACCTTTGTCATTCATTGAAATTATTGTAAAATTCTTTTTTGCACACACGAAATTACTACAGTATTACTGGATGTCCCAATGCTCATTTGTCTATGTTTGGACATTGGTCCCTAGCTGGACTTGTGCTACTTGGCCATTCCCATTTTCTACTCCCTTAGTGGCGTTGGATTTGGACCTAAAAGTACCAAAAGACCCTTCCATGTCTTCGAGCGTTTTACCCCGAGTCTCAGGAAGCAGGGTGTAAAAGAATATCCACCCAAGGGTAGCAATGCCACAATAAAGGAAGAAAGCTCCACCAATGGTGATGGCTTCAGAGAGGGACAAAAAAGTCATTGAGACAACCCCACTTGTGGTCCTGTTCACCACAACTCCCGCGGCCGCACCCTGCGCCCGCAGCCTCAACGGGAAGATCTCAGAACTATAAACCCACGTGATGGGACCCGCACCAATGGAGAACGTGGCCACGTAAGCCAACACCATGGCTATGCTCAATGCAACGGCCCACATTAGTTTCCTCTCGGAGTGACCAATGATCGTGAGGCTGATAGCGAGCGTGAGGAGAGAGAGCACCATGCCCCCGACACTAGACAACAACAACGGACGACGACCCACGCGGTCCAACGTAAAAGTAGCCGCCAAGATGAAAACGGTTTTGACGAATCCAACGGCCACGGTTGCAAGAAGTTTATGCGTGTCGTCTTTGATCCCAGCCTTCTCGAAGATCCTGGGGCTGTACAAAACGACGGCGTCTACGCCCGACGCTTGTTGGAAGAAGTGAATCCCAAGGGCAGCGATTACGATGTGACGAATTGGGGGCGTTGGATAGAGGAAGAGTTCTTTCCATACGCCTTCACCTGTGCTTCGTTTGGTTACCTGAACGACGTCGTCGTTGCAACTCTCGGGGATCCCTGCGGCTTGTTTGATTTCGGCTAGCCTTAGTTGGGCCTCTTCCCTGCTGTCTGAGGTTTTGTTAAGCACTTTTCTTGCCTCTCCCAAACGACCCCTCATCACTAGCCACCTTGGGGACTCAGGCATCGCTAACACTCCCACCGTTAGGACTACCGAAGGAATTGCACCCACTCCAAGCATCATTCGCCATCCCACCTTCAGTGTCAGCTTCGAAAATCCATAGTTTGATATGTATCCAAGTAATATCCCTCCATTAATAAAAACCTGCAAAATCATATTATCATATATATATATATAACGATGGAGATATATATATAGAATTAAAGAAACGAACCTCGGGGAAGGATGTGAGGAAGCCACGAGAGGAGGCCGGGGAGACCTCGGCGGTGTAGACGGGGGCTATCATGAGGGCGTAGCCGATGCCGATGCCGGCAACGAAACGGCCGAACATGAGAAAGGAATAGTTGGGGGAGAAACCCATGAGAAGTGCTCCGACAAAGAAGATGGCGCCGGCGAAAACAATCGTGTAACGCCGACCTATCCAGTCGGAGGTTCTGCCGGCGAGGCATGAGCCTATCAGAGAGTAGAGGTTGATGATTCCGAGCAGGATCTCGATTTGCACATCCGACACTTTCAGGTCCCTTTTTATGTACAAGGCTGCTCCACTCATCACACCAATATCTGTGACAATAATACACTTATTATTACATACCACGTCTCACTTAAAATAATGTTCTCGGAGATTATTCCCTTTTTCTAATTAAAGAATCATGCAAACTCTTGTCCCACTAGCTATTTCTTTTCCTTTTCCTTTTCCTTTATCTTTTTGTATGTGTTTTGTGCGCAAAAGTCTTGTTCCTTTTTTCCTTTTTCCACGTAAACTGGATAAGTTTTACGATTTTCGGCCCGCGCGGAAGAAACTGTGTTTAGTGACGGATCAGGAGGACCTAAAGTCGGTTGGGGCAAAAACAAAATTTTAAATAATATTTATTATCAAACATATGAAAATAATATAAAAGAAACGAAACATGAGAAAAAAAAAACCGTTAAAAGATAAAAATTGACAATAAGTAATAAATTGAAGGCAACGGGATTAAATTATAAAAATAGGAGGTGCCAAAAATAAGAACGCACTAGTATATACTCTTGTATTTCGCTCAAAGTCAGGTGCACCCCTCAACTGAACTTCGGTCCATCATTGACTATGTTAGTTTCTCCTGTGTAATCAAATTAATAGTACGTTTGGTTTCACGTTATAGACGTATTTTTCAAAGCCTAATAGTTATAGCTTGCAGATTACAAACATGATTTATCCATTCTCCATGAGTTTTTTCTAAACACACTAAAAGAAGTTACATGTAGAGCAAGACAAGTAGGAATGAATATATTCATAAGACTCACCGTAGCCAAGCAAGATGGAAGTCATGGAGGCCAGCACAGCACAAGCAAAAGCATACTTGTTCCTTTTGCGCTTCTTTGGAGGATCGAAATCCTCAAGTGTTTTATGAGCTTCTGCAGCTTCAACTATCTTTCCCTGAGTCATCTTATTGACTTAGTTTAGCTGAATATCAGCAGAAGGGAAAATATGAGAGTGGGAACGAGGTTAGAGAAAGGAATGTTAAAGTGCTAACATGTATTTAATTTAATTATTGGGTTATATAATATATAAGTATGATGATAAGTGAAGAGAGAAATTAAGGAGTAGTGGGAGTTTGGCATATGAATGTGAGGTTCCGCTAGAGTTCTTATATAGACCAAAGGCTTTCGTCACCATAGACTAAGGAGTCTCACATGATAGATCGAAGTAGAATCCCCAACTCACTCTCTCTCTCTCTCCGACCTTCAAATCATTTCCCCTGTGTGTGCCATACCTGTTCCACACTTTCTAAATTTTTATTTTGTTTCTGAAAATGATTGTTGTACACTCAGTTAGCCCACAAGGATACGCAATGTAATACGATAAAAATAAGAGTGATTATATTTTGATAATAAAAAAAAAATATGCTTAACTAATATTTTTTATTATCATATTATATCATCAATTAAATTAATCATTTGTATATCTTTTTTCTCTCTCTCAAGTTATATATGGATAACTTAAGATTGATTAAGAATTATTTTTCTAAATATAAAAAGAAAAATAAAGAAACGCGATGAAAGTGCTTATTCATACGTGAATATTATTTGTTTTTGCGTGTAGAAATCACGAGTGCAAATTGGCCTCGTGGTGTGGCTCCCAGGTACTAAATGACAAATCAAATAAAATCCAAGTTGTAATTTACTAGTTAATATTCCTAAAATAATTTAAGTGGTGTATGGATCAGTAAATATTGTATGATGAATAATAAACATTTGGAAGTGTATCAGAAGAATAAATAATAATAATAATAATAAGTGACGTATATAAGGAAAAGGTGGCGTATCTGTGTAAGAGTTTAATAGATTCCTATACAGTATTATTTTTTAAGGTTAAATTATTTAAACCGGATCAAGATTAATAAAAATAAAAGACGGTGAGATTAAAACTCATTTATAAACATTTCTTATTAGAATATCATTATTATCACCTTTATCACTATAATTACTATATCATTATTATCATTGGATTATCATTATTGGATTATCACTATCCATCATTATTGTAATTATCACTACTTAATTATAGCGGAAAATAGACAAGTCTGATTATCACTACTTAATTATGGCGAAAAATAGACAAGTCTGATTTGAAGAGATTCTTTTTAATCTCAGTCACAAAATTTTTAATTATATTGTAAGAGCCATCATTGATTTTTTGCTCATTATATAAAAGGGATTTTTCATTTGAAACAGGCCCTTTCTTTCTTTCTTTCTTTTTTCATTGGTAGGGTTCTTCCGATTGAAACCATCCCTTTATTAAACATAATAGATTTACATAAGCATTATATATACATCACTGAAATTATTAATATTTACTAACTCCATTATATCTTAATTAATTTAAATAGTACTACTTTTTTAAATAAACTAGTGAATAATACATTTTAATATAACAAAAGTGACAGATAGAATTAACAAAAACAATTTATTTTAATACAAATAATTAATATATATTGCTTGAAATAATAAACGTTCACTTACACAAATAGTATCGATTGAGCTATATAATATAGTTAATTTGGCACAAATGATATATTTTTAATTAACGCAAAAATTATTTGTTAACCAAGACAAGTAATATTTTACCATTAACATACCAACATGTATTCAAAATATTTCTCAAACCAATTTTTCAATATACTTTTTATCGATAAATATTAATTATTATTTATTAATTAGTAAAAAAAATTGAATTCAAGATTTCTTTCCTCTTTCTTTTTCCTTTATTATTAACTTGGGTGATTGATTACATGTCCAACCTTTCACTCTCGCCGTTCACATGACTGGTTGATGTCGGTAATTGGGTCTTTGGGATAAAGTTCAGTACTTCAAGAGAGAGAATTGCTAGCTAATACAATTTCACAAGTCTGTTTGGTTGCACGAATAATGTTTCACCAGTCCTTGGTGAATTTCATTACGGATTTGGATATATAATATTCCTGACAATTAAGACAGCTTCTATTTTTGTCTTATGAGATTCTTTTTGGAATATACTAATAACTTTTTGAGATCTGTAGCCAGTTGGATACGTAGCTTATTTTACTGATAACTTTTTTAGTGCTTATAAAAGAGAACCCGATTCATGAATCTTAGTAAATAGTAATACATATTAAGATTATCCAAAATAATTTGGATGGCGAAGTTATTTATAAATGAGATTAACATTTTATTAGTTTGATGATAAGTTTTCAAACCGATAAAGTTGTGGAACGAGGAACCCACCCAAAGACAAGAAAATAAACAAGGTCCTTTGGTTTTAGAAGCTTAGAAAGGCAAGTATATATACGTGGGTGGAAACAAAAAGTGGTTCAATGAGAGCATGTTTGTTAACCATTTCTGAGAAGCTCCAAAAGACAAATGTAAAGCACAATGGTGAGTTTGTCTTAATGTTTAATAAAAAAGCAATTTTAATAGAAATGATTCCAAACTATTAAATGTTAATGTAAATAATTTAAATTAATTTAAGTTATAAATTTATATCAAAACGTAATTATTATAAAAAATATTCTTGTAATTTATCAAACGGAGAAAGATTAGTCAATCTCATTTGCACCTGTTTTGAACTTTGAAATTATAGTATGTACACAACGTTTCTTGTCTGGCCATCCTGTTGAATTGAAAAAGGAAAAAGTGGCTTTTAAGCAACATTATGATCCCATCTCATTGATTGCTTAATATAAGACTGACTCCACCGGCCAGCAATTTGAGTGTGGAGGGAGTGGATGTAGATATTATGAAGTTATCATTTGGTCAATTCTATTTTCACATAATATTTTTATTACAATTTATATAATTTTTAAAAATAAATATAACTAAAATGATTTATGCAATTAAAGGAGATAAATAATAAGTTGTACAAAATGTTTTGTAAAACTATTATAAATATAACATTACTATTATTATTGGATTGTCTTTTTCTTTTTGATAATGTAACAACTAGTAGTGAAGTGAGCAGAATGACGGAATAATTCATATATTCATATTTCTTAATGCAACTTTATCGACTAAAAAAATTAACATGATTTATGAATATCTCTCTCTCTCTACCTGTCATGATAATTTTATTGACGAATAAAACAGAAATACTAAGTTCTTCGATTCAGAGTCACTCGACAAAAGAAGTATGTAGTTTTTATGTATGTAAGTTGCAGTAAAAAAAATGTAAGTTATTGATTTAACATGTATACATGAGCGTAACAATCATTTATTTATTCACATCTTAAGATCCAATGCATTTTAACATTAATATCATCGTTAATGATTTTGCATATCAAAATGCTTGAAAAATAATAACTTTTTATTATAATTTAAGCATATTGTTTTTCAATTTAAAATAAAAACAGTTTTTTTTATAGGTGACAGACATCAATTTTACGAGTAATTGAAGAGTATATTTTATCAGTAATAAATAATGGTTTAAGAGAATATATTGAATAAAAATATAGCATCTTTTAAAATTTAGTAAAATTATATTATTTACTTAATATAAAACATGTATTGTTTTAAATAAAATTAAGTGTTTATATTTTTAATATATATATATATATATATATATATATATTAAAATAGTCATTTTTATAATAATCCTCGTACATATAAGGATTATTATAAAAAGAATTATTTTATCGGAGCCATGTGTCAAAGATTGGCCTATACAATATAATCTATGAGAAATATTAATGATATTCTTTTTTTAATGCTTTTTCTGTTATTGATGAACATTAATGTTGGCATGGTGCATCTGTTATTTAATTATTTTCTCTCGTGATTTAAATGTGAAATTATACTAAAATTGATGATTTTTAGTAAAATTCAATTAGAGATTAACATTTCTCATAATTTGTTTAAGAATTTGTGATCACCATTAACCTACATCACATGGTAAGAATAGTAAAAAACCACGCGTATTACTCTATAGGGGTGATTAATGTTTTTTATTGCAAGTAATCTATGTAACGTTAACGTACTCATACATATTTTGTAAGTAATCAATCTATGTAATGATAACATACTCGTACATATTTTTGATTCGTACTCATACATATAATAAGCGCTGATTCCTTACCTACCTTTGACCACTTGTATTATTTCGTGAGTATTATATATGTGCCAGTAATAGTATAAATTAACAAGAATGATTAAGAAGATGAAGAACAAACAACGGCTTCTTCACAGTTAGTATTATATGATTTTCTTTCAAATGATTAATTAAGATCACCACAATAAATAGTTTAAAATTTCTTACATGATATTGAAGATTCCAACAAGAGTACTTTAGATCTTCCCCGTCCCTGTTGTCTTTTCAATTGATAAAGTGCCGCCACAAAAATTAATTAGAACAGCTTAAACAGTTATATTAAATTTAATCAATATAGTAAACAAATTAACTCATGATAAGTATCAAGAATGATTGAAGCTGATCAACTTCTTCTCAATGGTTTTTGCATGGCACACTTGTCGATCTTCAACGCCTCAAGAACTCCAGTGGTAACGCATGCACAGATGCTGATTAACTGTCGTTTTTGTTTAGGTTTATTAATATATCATCATCATATGCGTCATCACCACCATTTGAAACTGCAAACTAAGTTCCAAAACTTTGGTAGGGACATTATACATTAATTACACTAGTATAGTAGTAGTAGTACTCATTCTCGTAATGTTTATTATTCTCCGTAGTTAGAAAGCAAACAATAGGATCCTTTCTTTCCTTGGGGACCAATCGACCAAAGGCCCAATAGACAGTCCAATACACGTGAGTAGAGAATTTGACTCCAAAATCTCTCGATCTTGTGGTGTTGCTTCTTTCACTTCTTTGGCCTTTTTCTTTCTTGGCACGCTAATTTAAACCTCAGAATCTATGTTAATGTTTGCTTTTCCTTCTGGGAAATATGGCAGGTAAGGCACTGGATGTATATGATAGTGAGGGTGGTGGAAAAAAAGGAATGGTTGGCCTTGGTTGATTGCATTTGGCTGGTG
The DNA here is from genome assembly GCF_000004515.6 of Glycine max. Classification (NCBI taxonomy): domain Eukaryota; kingdom Viridiplantae; phylum Streptophyta; class Magnoliopsida; order Fabales; family Fabaceae; genus Glycine; species Glycine max. Next base: position 3,241,514 of record NC_038248.2, read on the forward strand.
TACGTGTTTGGACTCTGGTCTCCGGATCAGAATGTGTAAAATTAATCTGGGTTTAACTGAGTTTTAATAAATTGATTTAAGTTTCAAAATATTTATTTAACTAAATTAATATAATGAATATTATTCAGAAAATGTAAAAAATACTTTTAAAATCATGAATGTAAAGGGTGGAAGAGTATTATGAATATTAATTTATTGGTAAAATATTATTTTTTTATCTTAATATATTTAGAAGCTTTAGTTTTAGTTTCATAAAATTTTAATATATTTTTAAATTTTATATTTTTTTATTCATATGATTCAAACTTTAAGTATCAAAAAGTCTATAACAACTCACGTATATTATTCAACCAAACTCAGTTATACCCTCTTGTTTATGAACAATAATTTAATTTTGGTTCATCTTTCGAGATTAAACAAATCTTTTTGAGTAAATATAAAGACTAAAAAGACATTCAATTTTTGTGGGGACTAAAATCAACATCTAACATTTTGCAATATTTTGAGAGACTAAAAATATATTTTATCCTAAATTTAATAATATACACTTTTTTATGATAATCTAATTTATTTAGATGGTTTATAGAAGTGGTACTCATATTTTTACAATAAACTAATTATCATTATTGTTATAACCATTATCATCATCATTGTCCTAATAATTATCACTTCATTGTCATGATTACCATGACCGTTGTTACTCTTGTTACCTCTAATTTTATTATTATTATTATTATGTTGTGAATATTTCTATAACCATTATCATAGCAATCCCACCACCA